>NC_134579.1:207299554-207417054 GCF_037038515.1 Microtus pennsylvanicus | reverse complement strand
AGAAGCAGTCATTGGCAGTGAAGCCTGACAGGGATGGGAACCCTTCCTATAGCATCTCTGCAGGGATTTGAATTCCCTAGTTCTGTCTATAGAACAATGAAGATACTTCACTCTCCAGAAGGGAAAATGCAAGAATCAATGAGTTTATCTGTTGATTACTAAAGACCATACTATGGGGTTTCCTGGAGCGTTTAAAGCAAATGCCTCACTTCCTCTAAGTAGACAGTGGGACATTTGATGTGAGATTGATGGATACACTGGCCATCTTTCCTGTCTCCCTTGTCTCAGTTTATCCTCTGAGGACACTATAGTAACTTAAAAAAACAAGAAACAAAACAACTTAGATTGTTATCCAGGCTGCTCTGCTAGCACCTAGCATAGTAACTAAGAAAGGGGAAGTATTAAATATTTCCTAACTGAATTAACTTTGAAAAATTGGCATGGCTCAAAGAAGCCTTCTGACATACTTAGTTGAAACTGTGGGCTCCAGGATCAATGAGAGACCTTGTTTCAAAAACTACAGTGGTGGGAGATGGCTTAGGTGGGAAGAATGCTTATTTTGAAAGCAAGAGGGCCTGGATTCGGATCCCTTAGTGCCCACATATAAACAAGGCATGTTCTGAATGCCAGTAATCTCAACCCTGGGCTTCAGGAAGACAGACAGGAGGATCCCAGGAACTTGCTGTCAGTCAACCTGACAGGAACTATGAAAGACAGGTTTAGTGAGAGACCCTGTCTCAAAAGTTAAGGTAGAGACATGTGCGCACACATTCTCTCTCTCTCTCTCTCTCTCTCTCTCTCTCTCTCTCTCTCTCTCTCTCTCTCTCTCTCTCTCTCTCATGCTCTTGACCAAGTACCTTTATTGAAATTATGTCCATGGTCCCACATGGTGGAGGAAGCAAGTTCTAGAACTGTAAATACATTCTCCTGATATAACACTTCGAGTTTTGAATTCTGGTGATAAAACCATACTTGCTTATTTTAGATCTCCTGGAACACAGGAATTTGTATGAAATGAGGACACATGTGGATATGATAAACAGAATTATTTGGTCAAGACATCTTTGGTTTATGTCCTGATGCCTCCATTTAGAGACTTTGTTGTTCATCTGCCCCAAGCCTCAGTTTCCTTCTGTGCAGAGATCCTGGGACAGCTTTAAGCACAGATAGAACGCACGTACAGGAGATATACTTGACCACAATTTGTCTTATACCATACCATCATTTGAATAATGCATGTGTCATTCTTGCTTTTTTTTTAACAAAAAAGAGAAACTCCTCTTACCTTGTTACTGCTTCTTATGTTAGTGTCATATAGTGACTGCAAAATATTTCATTTTATGAGTAACTTAATTTATTGTCTATTCTTTTATTTGTGAGCTTTTATGTTCTTTCTAGTATCTTCTTATTTTAAGTCATGTATGCTATTTTCCCCTAATTTTTATGCATGCCTGTAATGCACCTATTTCCTTTAGGTTTGATAGGTACACCATCTAAATCTATTTTCCTTTAGGTTTGATAGGTACACTATCTAAATCTCATCAACATTTTTTTTTCAAAAACTCATTGCTAAGTTGGCAGGTGAAATTAATATTTTTTAATTCTTGACCTTGTACTAAGCGAGATAATGACCTTATGACATGCTTGTCATCATTTTTTGTCTTCAAAGACAACTTGTTTGTGTCTTAATGCCATTCTTTTCATTCCTTGAATGATGATAACAATCCCTTTTTAAAAGGAAGCACAAATGAGGAAAGAACACGTTCCCTGGCAAAGAGTGTGTGAGGCCAACATTGGAGAAATCATTGTGGTTAACCCTGAGGGTTGGAGCCTGAGCAGCTGAGGAGTCAGGGAAGAGCAGCTCTTGGAACTCGTGCCCCGGTGTCTGGGCTTTCATGGCAGTCTGCTCAGTTCCTTTCGGAAGCACCCAATCCCTGAATTATCCTCAAGCATGCATGTTAGTACAGATGGCCCAGTATGAAGAGTTCCTGGACTTGTGCAGATTATTTCCATCCCTTGTTGATGTCATAAAGGAAACTTCCAGTTTTAATAAGTAAAGAGAAAACGGGCATGATAGAGATCCTAGGAGGGGAGTCAGTGAAATTTTCATTAAAAAAAAAAAAACAATTATAAAATCATGTCAGGTTAGGGTCATGTCCTGTTCCTAAATTTCAGCTGCATGCAAAATTTACATATTTAAAGGCAGGTGGCTAACTTACCACATTACTGTGCACTAATGACTTTCATATCCAGAGTGTGTATATTAATCATTTGTTTGCTACTGTAAGCCAACACTATGAGCATAAGCAACTTAAGGAAGCGTGTATTCGGCTTCTATTTCAGGGGGCTGAACGTCTGAAGTGACAGGGAAGGCGTGACTGCAGGAGCACAGTCTCTCAAAGATTGCTCCAGGGAACTGCTTCCTCTAGCAAGACTCCGCCCACCCTCCCCCAAAGACTCACAGCCTCCCAAGCAGCACCACAAGCTGGGGAGCAAGCTTTCAATTACACAAACCTGTGGGCAGTATTTCTCATTCAAACTGCCACAGTGTATCTTCTGAATCAGTGAGCTTTTTTAAAAACTTAGTTTTATGAATGATTTTATTAATGTGTGGTGACACAGAGAGAGAGAGAGAGAGAGAGAGAGAGAGAGAGAGAGAGAGAGAGAGAGAGAGAGAGAGAGAGAGAGAGAGAGCGCCATGACATATATGGAGGTCAAAGGTTAACTTTGAAGTCAGTTTTCACCCTCCGTCCTTATTGGGTTTCCAGGATCAGTCTCAGCCTTGAAGCTTCCCAGCAAGCATGTTTACCTGCTGAGACTCCTCACCTGCACAAAGCAATGACCTTATGACCTTCTAGTTCTGACTTTTAAAGTTCTGTGGCTTTTGATAAACTTAGTTGGCAAAGTTGAATCACTGAACTTGGAAAAATCTATGACATTCTCTAAGAACTCAATAAACGGCTGAGCATAGATTTTATCATCATCAGGTTTTCCATTTACCCACTGCAGTCAAACCCCAGTGGTTCAGGAGTGAGCCTGAACAGCATTCTAATCACGGGCTGGAGGACCTTATGAACAAAGCGATGGGAAATAAAATTCTTTTTCCAGCAGAACTAAATCTGAGTTGTTACTGATGTAGATTTACAGGGTTTTCATAAAGATTGCACAAGTGTCTTGTATTGGGAATTCTGGCGAGAGGTGTTGACGTCCAAAATCTCCTTGACTTTCTTAAACTCTGCTTGCGACATTTTCTTTTAAATCCCTTTGTCAATAAATGTAATTTTATTATAGACAATGAGTGTGGTTCACAAAGCAAATATTTACTTCCTTATATTGGACCAAAGACTTTTTTTTTATAGTACTGCTGATTGGCTATTGAGATATACAGGTTGTAATTCAAGAGCTGTGGCATCATAAAAAACAGACAAGAGGATCTCTGTGGGTGTGAGGCCGGCCTGTTCTATACAGCAACAGCAAGTCCTAGGCCACTAGCACTACATAGTAAGCCCCTGTCTATCTAATTATTAAGCCAAGTTTAGTCCAAGATATCTACTACTCATCTCTGTTTCCCCAACTCACCTTTTTATTATTCTTTTTTTTTAAATTGGAGATAATTCTTTGTGCAATCTTCTGATTATAGTTTCCTCTCACCCATCTACCCAATTCCATGCCCCCCACCCTTTAGAAAACAAACAAGCACTTGGTGGCGCACGCCTTTAATCCCAGCACTCACGAGGCAGAGGCAGAAAGTTCTCTGTGAGTTCAAGCCTTATCTACAAGAACAAGTTCCGGGACAGCTAGGACTGTTACACAAAGAAACCCTGTAAATAAAAAATAAAAAGCAAACAAATAAAGAAGAATAACAACAAGACAAAACACAAGAAACACACACAACTGAAACCCATAAAAACATGAAACCATAATATAGAAGCAAAAGACCAGTAAGATTAAAAACAAATCTACAAAAACACTGTTAATCTCATTTTGTGTTCGCCATCTACTGCTGAGCAGGGAGCGCCTACTTAATTTTTAATTCAGTTAGCCAAAATTAAAGCCTGACATTTGACATTTCATTTAAATAACAGGTGTAATCAATACAAGGAAATGGCAGGGATTTTAAAAGCAGGGAGTGTAACTTGTAGGCAGATCCAAAGCTTTTCCTGAGAATAACCAGAAGTTTAGCCTCAAGCTCTTTTTAGCCCTATGAGCACCGCTATCTATGACATTGAAAATGATGATTTTCAAATATGCTGAAGGAGTAAGCTAGGGGATAGTTCTATGTAAAATGACTCTTGGATTGGCAGTCTGTCTGCAAGCATTACATACTAGACTGCAGTTAAACACATACAAGAAACACTGCACGCATGTTACACATATGGAAGATTTTACTTTCTTAAAAGTCCTTGTCTTTCTGGGTCTGGGTTACCTCACTCAAAATGATGTTTTCTAGCTCCATCTATTTGCCTGCAAAATTCAAGATGTCATTATTTTTTTTGTGTGCTGTGTAGTACTCCATTGTGTAAATGTACCACATTTTCTTTATCCATTCTTCGATCGAGGAACATTTAGGTTGTTCCCAGGTTCTGGCTATGACAAACAAAGCTGCTATGAACATAGTTGAGCACATGTCTTTGTGGCACAATTGAGCATCCTTTGGATACATACCCCAAAGTGGTATTACATGTACTCGCTTATAAGTGGTTTTTAAACATAAAGCAAAGAAAACCAGCCTACAAAACCACAATCCCAGAGAACTTAGACAACAATGATGATTCTAATAGAGACATATATAGATCTAATCTGCATGGGAAATAAAAGAAGACAACATCTCCTGAGTAAATTGGGAGCATGGGGACCTTGGGAGTGGGTTGAAGGGGAGGGGAGAGGCAGGGAGGGGAGCAGAGAAAAATGTAGAGCTCAATAAATATCATTTTTAAAAAAAAAATCCTTCTCTTAACCAAGGGGCCCTGATTTATGCACAAGTCTGTCTCCCTGTCCATTTCTTGTTTGTTTTTTTTCTTTCTCTGACTAGTTTGCCTAACCATTGAATTAAACATTTTTCGGTCATACATATTTCCAGTTGCTACTATATTGGGCTCCATGGTATGAATTCTAGATGCAAAGATTAACTAAATATGACCCCTGTGTCTAATAAATTCCCGTATATTTCTTCAGCACATTCTTTTAATTTTATCTGACAAAACTCACGCTTTAAGTGTCCAAGTCACCCCTGAATACCATATGGGAGCAATAGGGAAGGATTTCCTTAGGGTTTAGGAATTTCAGTTAGCTGACCTCGAAGTTTAGAAGCCACTACCTCTAAAGGGCAAAGGAACTGCTAAGGAGAGACTCAAAGACCAGAAAAGAAGCAGGAAGTGGTTTTGCTGGTGCCTGGCCAGTGATTGAGCAACAGTCACCACATGTAAGAGGCCAAAGAGAGCAGCCCCAAGCCTCTGAGTGAGCTTCCAGGGAGAAGATCTAGTTCCTGCTGCGTCCCTCCTGTGCCCTCCTTTATTTAAAGGTGCCTTTTGGGTGGTTTAAGGTGTCCTGGAATGTAGGCATCAGAGAGTCCCATGAACCAGCATCCTGCCCATGTGCTATTGGGCCTGTGTCTCCCATGCATTACAGTGCTCCACACGGTTCCCTTCTGATGCAGTTCCAATTCCATCTTAGAAAATGAATGCTCTTGGAGAAACAGAATAGAGGTCCCAAATCCAGAATGTTTCCCTTTTTAATTAATTAATCAGCTTTGTGGTGTGTGTGTGTGTGTGTGTGTGTGTGTGTGTGTGTGTGTGTGTGACCAACCGACAGAGAGAGAGGCAGGGTCTCCCATTGCTCAGGCTGGCCTTGAGCACAGTAGGTAGCCCAGGATAACATTTACCTCCCAATGTTACTGCCTCTGTGTTCCTATATGATGGAGTTACAGGCATTTGCTGTGATGCCAGACTACTCCTTTGAGAAAAGAAAAAAATTTGATTTTGGAGACATAAAAACATCTTCAAAATCGATCTGTTGTAATCACTAGAGTGATTTCTCAACCGACTCCCCAGATTTATCCTCAACTTCGAAGCTTTGATATTATCTATAGAACAGGAAAGATGTGATCTCACTCAGAAACGTTATGCACACACCATTAGTCAGCTTATTTGTGGCAATAAAAGCTGTCCACACTAGGAATGAATGAACTTGAAGATAAGTGGAACCCCTGTCATCCACTAGATTGAACTTGCTTGTCATTAAACCTCCGAATGGGCTGTTAATAACAGCGTGTGCTAATTTGGAGTTTGGACCTAGTTCTTTCTTAAATCACGGCTCAGCATGACCGTGCCACATTCCACCTGTGACTGTCTCAGTCGTGTGTGGCCAAGATTGACAAGATCAAGGCAAAAAAAGAAAAAAAAAAGTAGGAGTTGTGCCCTGAGGTGTAGACCTGTATGAATCAATATGTCGTCACACGTGACATTTATCAGCAGGCACACCTTCCTGCAATGATGCTCTGTGAATCAGAGTGTCCAGGACCTTAAGTCACAGCACTGGATGCTCGACTGGGAGCTGCGACAGTCCTGCCACCGACTTAGTGAAGTTTGACATTTGACTTCCCTGCCCCTTGTTAGTATTGTTAGTCAAAGTACCAAGAAGAGTAAGACTGTGTATGTATGTGTTTTATGAGTGTGTGTTGTAAGTGTGGTGAGTGTGTGTGTATGTGTGTATGTAGGTAGGTAGTATATTCACCACTAGGGCTGATATGACCATTATGTCTTCCTCAATAATGCCATCATATTTTCCAGGACTTTCATTGAACTTGGACCTCATAGTTTTGAGGAGACTGGGTGACCAGGGAGTCACTACCATTGGCTTCTTTCAGCCTTCCCAGCACCGGGGTTGTGGATATGCACGGATGCACCCAGCTCTTAAGTTTTTATGTGGAACTGTGGATCAGAACTCAGATCCTCAAATGTCTACAAGGACGTTACCCATTGAGCCATCTCCCCAAGCACACACACAGATTATTTTGAAATGTATAAATTGAGGAAGAAGGAATATAAATTCGTTTTTAGTTAGTAACATATCAAAAAAACAAAGACATTTACTTTTATTTTATGCTTTAAATATTTGCTTATTATTAATACTATGTGTGCACACTCATGCTTGCACACACGTGTGAACATGAGAGGACAACTTTCTCAAGTTGTTTCTCTCCCTTCATCATGGGTTTCAGGGCTTGGAACTGTAGTGATATTTCATTTGTATTTTAATAAATAAAGCTTGCCTGAAGATCAGAGAGTAAAACAGCTGCCCTGGTCAGCCTTACAGACCAGGCAGTGGTGACACACACTTTTAATCCCAGTAGCCACACTAGTTTGCCTTAGAAATTGGGTGGTAGTGGTGCATGCCTTTAGTCCCAGCACTGGAGAAGATTATAAAACAGGAGGAAACAGGCTGAGTCTCGTTCTAAGGATTCCTGGAGGCAGGATAACCATTTTTGACTGAGGTAGAGGTAAGAGCCAGTGACTGGCTGTTTTGGTTTTCTGACCTTCAGGTTGAACCCCAATATCTGTCTCTAGGTTTTTATTACTCATGCTTCATTGAACTTGGAGCTTCACACCTGTGTGCTAAGAACCTTTATCTGTTCTGCCATCTTTTCTTGTTTGCCCATTGCATGTTATTCGGGATTGAAAGATAAGCTTTCACCAGATGATTTGAACACAAATGCTTCATTCTATCAGGACAAATTAAAACAACAACAAAAATTAAGATAAAACTCAATGCTATTTCATTATCTGTTTGGTATCCAAGGATAAACTGCCCAGTTTGTCCTGTCTGTGTGAGGTTATAAATAACTAACGTTGGCAATTTTCACTCAAGCTATAGAAGGCCACGTTTCCTTTATCTGCTCATAACAAACAAACCCAATTTTCACTGGTGAAGAAATGGTTTAGATAAAATGATCTTTAGTAAAGTCAATATCTAATGATTTACCTATTTTATAAAGATGAGCGAGTTCATTGAAAAATATGCCTACGTAATTATTTCATGCTGAAAGCCAAGAGATGGAAATTCTTTATAGATGGGAATTATCTCCCAAGTATAATAGCTGGAGTAGATGATTCATGCCTCAATACAGGGATGTATGTGTGTTTTCATCCATGGATGGAAAGACAAACAACTGGCGTGATGTTTGTATGACCATAGCCTAGTGTTTGGGAAACAGAAGGTGGCATAGCAGAGAAATAAAGAGGAGGTGCCAATGAGATCACAGTGATCCAAGCAGAGAGGGGCAAGGCTGCAGTCAGAAAAATGCGGCTCGCAGCGAAAACTCACTGTCTTTGGAAGTATAATGCTGTTCACCGCATGTTATATAACTGCTGCGTTATGTAACCACTTCTGGTTTTGAGACTTCGTGAAACCCGGTCTTAAGAAGGTAATTTTCCCCATTAATTCAGTAATTTCGTTGACTAAACATCGGAGTGATGCAAGTAGGCTGTCATGAGGTAGAATTCCATTAAATAAATGTCAGTTCCAGGAAGGGGGGAAAAAAAACGCAGGAAGCACTTCTTGTCCTGGTATGTGGGTTACTGGAAATGGTTGACAAAATTTTATAAGTGATACTGAAATTCAGTCCCATTGATAAAATATCTCTGCCAGGTTTTTCTTTTTTATATGCTACTATTTGTATATCTGACGTGCATAAGATCAGCTCTGGTTTTATGATGTAGACTCACCCATTTGTATATGTAAATAGCATCAGTAAATTAATATGCAAACTAAGCTTCTCCTTATTGAGTAGCAGGGCCATTCAGTGGCTTAATTTCTAAGCTGTTTATTAAGATTCAGGGGAGGGTCAAGTGTATGTGGAGAAACTTCTTCATTAATTGCCACCATCATTATCTTGAAGAGAATGTGTACTCATGGCTTAGTAGGCTTGCCAAAATTGGTCACTCGGTGAAGCTGCTGATGATAACTGAAATCAACTTTGGTACTTGGCATGCTTGCCTCTGACCACTTAGCCCCAAAACAATTCTCGTCTGGTTAGATTTCAGGGGGGAAATGGAGAGCGTGGGCCTGGAAGTAGCGTCCACAGGGTACAATCTCAAAAATTAAGCTAGATACAAGCCTACCTGATAGAGAGAGGAGTCTGAGTTAAATTTCCGAGTGTTCACATCCAACCTCAATGTTCTCTTCAGGTTCAGCTACTCATCAGTTTCACCTCTTCTGTGTCCTTCCTCCTTAATCTTAATTAATTCATTTTGTAATTGGAGCCCCAATCTGCAACCGGGAATACTAAAATTAAATAAGACATAGCTGAGTCTCAAGGATCCTGAGGATGAGTTGAAGAAAGAAGATACGTATCATTTTATTATTAAAATAGTCTAGGAAAGAAATAAAATGCCACATAAAATTCAAGAACTGAAATCATGTTAGATAATTAAACTAGAATCTGGGGGAAATTAAACTAGAATCTGAGATTGTGACTCCTTTTTTTTTTAAGTATGGGAAGACAGAATTTTGATAAGCAAAGAAAGACTTTCCTAGCTCAAGAATTATATAAACAAAGGCACTCAGTACTTGGGTCTTGGAGACTGCAATGCCCCATGGGCAATGGACTGGGAACCACAATACAGAGTCCAGCACTTATAGGGCAGAGGAGTCTGGGGAAGATGTGGGATTTTGGTAGTGGATGAATCTCTGCCTTGGACAGGTTAGTTGAATACAACTGTTGAGGCAATAACAAGGTACTTGGCAAATCCCCAGAGTGTTGGGATTGGCCAAAACTCCATGTTGCAGACCGAATGTTGATTATAAATTTCCAACAGGAACAGACTCAAACACATATTTTGACACTGGAGGGAAAGGTGTCGACAAAATAATAGCAGTTGTGGGGTTTTTTGTCTGTTTGTTTTGTTGTTTTGAATCCCAAAGACCTCATAATAAGGCCATTCTTTGTGTCACTGTTTGTTGAGTTTATGATGAGACCATAATTATTTTGGTCCTCTGCCTCAGGAAAACATTGTTATACAATATAGGTGGTCTAAATAGAAGAAATACAGAATATCTTTTTGAATTTAGAAATTGTTAGTAACTCTTTTGCCTGAAGATATAGATGAGCACATTCTATCCTTGAAAAAAAAAACATTGCTAAAAGAATGATTAGAAAAAGTAGAACTCTGCTGCATATAAAGGCTGACTCATTGCCCTTTCCAATCGATGTCTGACCTTCAGAGAGCCACTCCAATGCACAATGGAATGTGTTTACTTGAAGATATCATTTCAGTGTTGTAGTCTGGCTGTCTTCTGAGCTAAAGGTTTAATTACAAGGATACTGGGGTATATATATTCAGAAATATGACCTATAGAAAAATTCAAGTTTTGAGAATAATTTTCCAACCCCATGACATTGAAATTTTCAGAAATATATGGTGAAGGATTGAATCCAGCTCTTGCTTTCATCAGTGAAAAATAATTTCATAGCTTCATGTCACAGTATTGGTTTCAAAGTTTAGAGAATCAAGTCAAAATCGCAACAAAAGCAACAGTATCATATGCTCACTACAGTCCTACGGAATAATTGTGTAAACATGGCTTAAAACATGCAAGCTTAAAATAATGTGTGATTAGGAATATATGTAGTGCAGATGAGATTTCAACCCTAGGTAGAAGTTGTTCTTTGTTATTCAGGCTTCAAATGAATCTTTTATGTTTCAAATGAAGTCAAAAGATATTAGACACTTTTATCATAAAAAGTTCCTTAGACTTACAGGAAGAATGAAGAAAGCTGTTTGAGAGACAGACAGACAGACAGACAGACACTGGAAAAACTTAGAAATATTATGTGGCCCAATTTTCAAAAGCCTAAGCCATGTAGGAACTTGCAGGATGGTGGGGGAAAGCAGACCTGTGCTGCCTGTGGCCTTTCCGGGGTGGGAAGTTCTGTTTCCTTGATAAGCAAGCACTGTTTGTGGAAGGAGGGATCTTGGATGGCAGGGAGGATTTGGGAAGGGCACCCCAGCGGGCAGGTCTGTGTACTGGGGAGGAGAAGGCATGTAACTTCCTCCAGGTGAGAGACAGGGAAGCCTGACCTCTGAAAAGACGCGGAGGATTCAGGGGGAGCCTGAGAGCGAATGTGGAGGGTTCACTCCTGAGTATCTGGGAAATAAGCTCCCTCTGAAGTGTCAAAGACAAAGCGATGATGTGTTAAGAATGAAATAAAGTTTGACACGTGTCAGACTTCTCACAGACGCTGCAATTAAAAAGCTGCAGGAATATCAAGTATGAACTTAGACTGCACCCATAGAGACGCCCAGGTGACAGTGCTGTTCCCTTCTGCCAATCAAAAGTGGAATGGGATGAAGATGATTAAAAACAAGCTCTCTCTCTCTCTCTCTCTCTCTCTCTCTCTCTCTCTCTCTCTCTCTCTCACACACACACACACACACACACACACACACACAGAAATTCGCACGATTGGAGAAACTTATGCTTTCTGAGAGTGGTTCCCCTGGAGGATGGGTGTGTTTCACCTCCTGGAGAGAAGCCATGGGAAGTCATTAGACTCAACCAAAATTACCACAGTGTACAATGGAAGCAATAAAATCTCAAAGTGGAGGAGTTGATCAGAGACTGTGGGTGCGATGCCCGGGCATACAGTTGCTGCTGGCACATCTTAGTTCGTACTATGACTCTTTGGAGTAACATTGGGACCATTGGGCAAAGGGTGTTGTAAAAGATTTTGCTGTCCTGCTGGAGGTGGTTTTGCAACAATGACATCCTGCTCCTAAGGTGAGCTGCCTTGGAAGCTGTGCCTAAGAGCTGAAGGGAGACAGACAGTGGCAGAGATGTGATGGAGATTTACAGAGTGGGAACCCACAAGTGCCCTTGTAGTTCTGAGATTCAAATGACCCCCCCTTCCTGCAGGGATTAGGAATTGGGTCTTAGAGAAAGACTGGGGCTAGAGATAAAACACGGAAGTCTCTTACTGATGCAGGAAAAGGAGATGCTTACAATGGAAACCTGGAACCGATCTGAATTGAATGGATGTGTGGGGAAAGTGGGGGACCACAAGTGCATGCCTGCACACACACATGCATTCTGTATACATGCATTCGTGCATGAGGTCATCAGAAGGAAGAAGAAATGTTAAAGGATAACGATACTACAGTGTGCTCAAGCCAAGGAAGTAGACAAGATTAACCAACTGTACTCATATAGACATACAAATAAATAATATGTATGTATAAATCTTGTGAGAAAGAGTTGAAAAGAAAGGACAGTTTTACCAAGAAGACCAGCTAACTTATGCCATGCAGCAGAAGTCCAAGTAACAACAAAACCAGGATGAACTGTCAAGACTTTTGCCAGAGGCCGCTACTTGCTATGCTCCAGACAGCCTTGGTGCTGAGGGATTTACACACTATCTACTTTTGAAATTTTTAGGCAGCTTCCATTTAGGGCAACTGAAATGAAACATAGCCAAGATAAGAATGCAGAGAGATAAATTATCAGGCTGAGTGGGGAAGGGACCACGGCATTGAGGTAAGAGTGATTAAAACAAGAGCCCTGCTTATTAACAAAGGCCTCTGGGGAACTAGTCAGGTTATCTATAACTTATTAGTTAATGCAAGAAGTTAGTTTCCAGATGAAAAATTCCTTTTCTGGTCACCAATTCTATAAGAGTATGTGGCCTGGATTCTTAGACCAGAATGGTAACACCGTAGATAAGGCCAATAAAGTCCCAGCCATGCCTAAAATCGCTGTTTCTCTTGTAAGCCTTTTAAGGTCAAGAGTGCAGGAATAAGATGAAATCCTTAGATTCCAGTATTAAAGTGGCAATTCCCTTGGGCAAAGACTAGTGAGGCTTCCAGACACCCCTTAGTGTGGAAAGTGAAGGCAAGTGAAGGCATGAGGGTAATTCCCAGACTACCTTTGGGGACCGGGAGAGAGGGCAGAACCCTGTAACCTCTCTCTCCAAACCCTCCACTCTTTGTCAGTCTTCAGGTTTCAGATTTCAGTTCAGCTCCAAAGAGACTTGGGTTGGACTCTGCCCGAGGTGATCTTTCCCCTACTTTGTCATCCTTCGCTGACACCACTGTTTCCATTTTCTTCAGCATTTGCTCTTCTGTTAAATTATTTTGATGTATTAGCCACCGCCCTCTTCCCACACAGTAGAAGATAAGGCAGTGCCAGAGACTTAGAAGGTGCTTAGTGAGGTGAGGGAAGGAAGGTTTGTGGTGTAGGAAAGAACTCAGCTCTGTGCTGAGGTGAGAGGGTAGAGGTGGGACTGGAACAAAGCCTCCAGATGTGGAGGAGAGAGGAAAACAAGGTCTCTGGTAATCCTGCAGTTTTTTAATGGAAACACTTAGCAGAGGGCACACGTCACCATGTCTATACACTTTCCCGTATGCTCAAAAGACTCAGTTGATGAGCCAGGTGTGGTGGTACACGCCTGTAATCCCAGCACTCAGGAGGCAGAGGAAGGCGAATCTCTCTCTGTGAGTTTGAGGCCAACCTGGTATACAAAGCAAGTTCCAGGATATCCAGGGGCTGTTACACAGATAAACCCTGTCAAGAAAAAAAGAAGAGGTAGGTTGATCCCGAATTTCCTGAGAAACCGCCACACTGCTTTCCAGAGTGGTTGCACAAGTTTGCATTCCCACCAGCAATGGATGAGTGTGTACCCCTTTCTCCACAACCTCTCCAGCAAAGGCTATCATTGGTGTTTTTTATTTTAGCCATTCTGACAGGTGTAAGATGGTATCTTAAAGTTGTCTTGATTTGCATTTCCCTGATTGCTAAGGAAGTTGAGCATGACCTTAAGTGTCTTTTGGCCATTTGAACTTCTTATAATTCGCAATCCTAGAGAAGCTAAATAAGAAGGTTAATTCAAAGACAAACATATAGGCATCCTCCTGAATATTAACCTTCATCAGGCAATGAAAAGAGACAGAGATAGAGACCCACGTTGGAGCACCGGACTGAAATCTCAAGGTCCAAATCAGGAGCAGAAGGAGAGAGAGCACGAGCAAGGAACTCAGGACCGCGAGGGGTGCACCCACACACTGAGACAATGGGGATGTTCTATCGGGAACCCACTAAGGCCAACTGGCCTGGGTCTGAAAAAGCCTGGGATAAAACCGGACTCTCTGAACATAGCGGACAATGAGGACTACTGAGAACTCAAGAATAATGGCAATGGGTTTTTGATCCTACTGCACATACTGGCTTTGTGGGAGCCTAGGCAGTTTGGATGCTCACCTTACTAGACCTGGATGGAGGTGGGTGGTTCTTGGACTTCACACAGGTCAGGGAACCCTGATTGCTCTTCGAGCTGATGAGGGAGGGTGACTTGATCGGGGGAGGGGGAGGGAAATGGGAGGCGGTGGCGAGGAGGAGGCAGAAATCTTTCATAAATAAATAAATTTTAAAAAAAGAAGAAAGTAAAACCAAAAGAGTTTTAGACTTTACTAATAGGAATAGAAAGATAATGACTAAGGAGTGTGAGAGCCCTCAATTGTATCAACGCCATTTTCTTTATTATATAAAATATGCCATGTTACCCATTCATGTGTGTGATTGTGCGTTCATGTGCATTTCTGCAGAGGTCAGAGATCAACTTCTAGTCTTAGTCCTGGGGAACCAGCTACCTTATTTTCTGGAGATAACAGTTCTCACTCGGCTTTGGGACTCACTAAGTAGGCGAGGCTGGCTGGCTAGCAAGCATCTGTAATCCATGTACCTATACCTTTACAGCGCAAGGATTACAAAAACAAACAAGCAAAGACCATATTTAGATCCCCATCATTACAAAGCATGCATTTGGGTGACTGAGCTCTCCAGATCCCCATTAAAATTGGTAAAACTGTTTTTCAAAACTTGCCTAAAAGGTAAGTCAAGTTGCTGGCAAACAGGAAGCTGGAAGTGAGTGGGAAGGAGCCCCTTACTTAGAATCAGAGATGGAGGGGGAATCTAGAGCTGGCATTCTAGAGAGAGACCAGGAGGTGAGACAGAGAATTCCGGGCTTGCGAGGACTGGAAGAGAGGACCGGCTAGTGGAGAAGCAGCTTACTTGCAGGGTGTGCGGAGCCCAGGGAACTTTCTAACACTTATTAGAGAGCTTAGAGAGCCCCGAGCTTGTTGGCTGTGAGAAGCAGAGCTTTCAATGGTGACACATCAGGAAAAGTGCCAAGGGGCATCCTGGAGCCTCAGTTCCAGTCACACTTGAGAAATGAAAGATATCTTACATCCAAATAAAAACATATACTAGGGGATGGCACATCATACTTATGTGTTGGTTCCTTTTTCTTTGTCTTAGAACTGGTACTAAGAAGCAATTCTGATGATCTTGGCACCACATGGGGCTTTGGCTCCAGGCTCCAGGATGCAAATTTATCAAATAGGAAGAGTGGAATTTCCCCAAAGCTGGGCACCAGCTAGGGAGTTTAGAACCACAGAATACTGGGAGCTCAAAAGCCTCTTTGAAATCATCTAAGTGTTCAGAAATAGTGGTTTTTCTTCCCTTGTCTTCTCATCTCTAATAATTTAACTTATAGCCCGAAGGAAGAGGCTGTGGGACAGATATTACCAGCTAAGGTCTCCTCGGTAGCTTTACTTGAGGTATCAGAGTCTCACTCAGGCCACCTCATGGTTTCCAGCATGGAAAAAGAATAGAACCTTACGGCTGTGCCTTTTCTTATATGTTTAGCAGAATTTGATCTTCATGCTGGCTGCATTCGTAAGTCAGTAACATCAACTTTGCTTGCTTTTTTTAAAGGCAAAGACCTTCCTCATTGGAATCTGTTAAACTGCTCCATAAGAAGACAAGCAGGCTAGTAAGCGTCATCTTCATGTACTAGGCAAAAGCAAACTGCTATTTCCACAGGGAAACGATGTACTCTTCCAAATGGAAATGAATGCTAGCAGGGAAATGACCTCAAAAACTCATTGGGAAAGGACTCTTGAATTAAATCTTAAATAAGGTAACTTTCCCTATATGCTTCTTCTCTGGTATAATGAGGAGCTGTCATCCCAATGATGATGAAGAGACAGGACATCAAAGAAACTTAGATAATAAAAATAAAAAACATATCGGATCACAGCTACATATCTTTCCAGTGTGACTCAGAAGTTAAATTCACCTTCTTCCGTGTCATGTGTTTGCTTTTGGCGCCCCATTGCTGTTTGCTTCTGCAAACATGGACAGAGAATGAGAGATAGGCAGTTAGGGTAGAAAACGAGAATGGGTTGCGTGCTGAAATTTTGTGTGGGTTTTATCCTATTGACTTTGTCTTGTGACAGAAACACTTACCGTGTCAGACCCTGCTCTGGAAGATTCTGATTTATTAGGGACAAATAACAGAAATACTTGGCTCCACCAGGCTTTGTAATTCCATTTTGGGTGTGCTTCGAGAACCAACTCTGGAGTCCCTTCTGAAAAACAAATGATGAACTGATATTAGGTGCAAATAAATAGATCAAATAAAAATAACAATAGTGGGGTCAGGCAGGGACTTCATGATAGGGCCCTAAAAACTCATATGACTAATTACCGGTCCATTTTAACCTGTTATATTGCTGCAAATTTACTAAGCACAGCTTGAAAAAGTATTGGAATGAGCCATTAACTGAAGAAGGCAATTTCTCTCTTCCATGCTCCCATTCAAGAAAATGTGTGGCTGGTAGCATCTGACATTCTGAGCACAAGGGGGAGAAGTGAGCTCATTTTCTCAGACTAGAAATCTGACTTGCCTCCAGGAATTTCCCAGGAATGAACTTCATGTTGTATCTTCCTCCCTTAACTGTTCTTGCATTTGCCTGCCAAACCTGGTTCCAAGTGCTCTAGGCTTGGAGGAGCATTCCAGAAAATTTAGAGCATAATTGACTGAAGCAGAATTCTGTAAGGCATCAGAAAATGAAAATCATATTCAACAGACAAAAAAAACCCACAAAGGAATATATTCCTTTTGTGGGATATATTCTTGTAATGCGTATTTAGGCAGCAGGATAAGGATCTAATTCTATTTCATCCTAAACTCTTGGTGAAATTACAGATGGGGCCTGTGTAATGCACAGACCCATGGGATGAAATGAGAGAAGAAACCATTCAATTCATCAAGAAAATGGTATTTTCCTTTTTGGAGGATGCTTGCAGGTAGTTTTTAGAATCCTTTGTAACTGGCATTCATTCAAATATCCAGCTACTGGAAAAGTAATTTTTACTGAAAAAATAAAAAAAAATCAGAGCAATCTGAACTGACTTTTACCTGCTTTTCCTTCTCTTCTGGTTCCTAATGGCATATACCGAAAACCAGGGTTGTTTTGTTTTCGAAGATAACACTGGAGCAAGACTCGCTGGATTATTGAGAGCTGCTGGGGATTTGATTGTTGTCAAGGGAAACGGGGGCGGGAGGGGGGATGAGTCTGAATGAATTCCAGGAAGATGGGAGCAGTAGCTAATGCCCCGGTTGGTGTTCTGTTTGTTTGGACGTGACCAGTGTGGAGAAAATACTGCAAGCACTCCACCATTGCCTGGCAATTACTCAGGGCTGAACATAGCGAGTGGCGGCTTTCTTACAGCCAGGACCTTTTTAAAGGTTGATTTTCCAATATGTCCCATGTAATTCGGATAGAATTTAAACCTGATGATAGTATTACCTGATAACAACAGAAAATATAATGTAGACTTTTAAAATGTTCTTTTATTAACTCTGATAATTTCATATACTGTATTTTGTTCAAAACAGTCCTCTCCCCATCTCCTCCCAGATTTCCTTCCATTCTGTACCCTCCCAACACTGGGTCCTCATTTCTTCTTAAAACCCATTGAGTCCAATAAGTTCTGCAAACATGTAGACTGTTTATATTGTGCACAGAATTATTTTTAAAGTACACAGCACTCATTGTAGAATCTATCGAGCTTAGCCTATATAAGAAATTAAAAATAGATGAAATAATTCTGATGAAAGCTGTTAAACTTGCTCTCGGCTCTTCATGTATCAGCACGGCACTCAGCTGGAGAACACATGGCATCAGTGGACAAGTGCTAAGCTCCCAAAATATGTTATTCCGAGATCTAGGGAGCAGAGTTCTAACAGGCGCTGCAGCTCCCGCTGAGAGACTTAGCAGTCCCCGCACAGTAAAGTATTATATCCACTCAAGGTCAAGGTCATTTGGAGTGATGGTGCTGATGCTGGGGGCTTTCACTCAGCATCCAGGAGAAGGTGATAGACAGCAGACACAGAGGGCTTGCAGAATAACGCATTGTCTCTCTGAGAAAGGACACACCCGAATGCAGAGCCCACACCATTTGCACAGCAGCCTCTTCATCACTTTGCTCCTTACTCTGGTCTCCTCCCCGTGTGCCGACCCCCAAGACTGTTCTCTAGTCTTTCTTGTCAACGTGCCATTGCTCACATTGCTTCTAGTCCAGAATGCTCTGCCTGCTTCATGTCCCTTTGCTTTCCCAAATCTTAATCTTTTCTTTGTATGTTTAAAAAAAAAACACAAGGTCTCCTCTGGTACCTAACCCATACAGTCTTCAAGTTTCCTGGCCTCTTACCTCAGCCTCTCAAGGTGTGCAACACCTTACCTAGTGCAAATTCTGGACATCTATTTTTAAAATATTTATTTTTATTTTCTATGTGTATGAGAGAATGCCTGTATGCATGTATGTGCATGTGTGCATGCCTGGTGCCTTCAGATGGCATTAGTGTGTGTGTTACATGTCCAGAACTGGCATTATGGGTGGTTGTGAGCCACCATGTGGGTGCTGGGAACCGAACTTGGGTCCTCTGTAAGAGCAGAGAGGGCTCTAATTGCTAAGCCATCTTTCCAGCCCCATGTACAGAGTATTTTACATATAGTTGCCAACTTGGAAAACCTCACCTTACAAATTACCAGCAAAGTCCCCCTCAGATACTATGTTCAGTTAACTGTCTCTGACTGCCCTTGGTATAACCATAACCTTGTGCATACTCCTCCACAAATGAACACTTGGTAGAGACTTACATGAATTCATGGTCAAGGTATAGGCCTCACTAAAAGAGGGGACTTAATTTTCTTTTCTTATCATGCTCAGCATATTTATTGATTAGCCATCTTGCTGGGAAGGTTCCACTCACTCTCTAAAACAGACCTTACTTCGTAACACAATAACAAAACAAAAGAAATGACATCTGTGTTCCAGATAACTGAAGATCAAATTGGACTGAAGGTGCGGACCTATGTGGGATCCTAGGAGAGATTCACGGGTGCTGTGGTCATTAAATGTTATGAGGATGCTTGGCCTAGGATTACTGTTGAGCTCTGAGTGGATTCCAATCCTGACCTTGGTTTCCAAAGCCCTCGTGTGGTCTATCTTCAGCGCCCTCGCACGTAGCCTTCAGGGCTCACCATTCTCAATGCTTCTGCGCTCTGCCCTTCCACAGATCTCTTGCCTCCTTTGTATAGGGCCAGGACAGCCCCAGCCTGTCCACTTTCTTCCTGTTGCCCACAGTGCTCTTCCCAGAGATACCCAGCCTTCAGGGCTCACCATTCTCAACGCTTCTGCACTCTGCCCTTCCACAGATCTCTTACCTCCTTTGTATAGGGCCAGGACAGCCCCAGCCTGTCCACTTTCTTCCTGTTGCCCACAGTGCTCTTCCCAGAGATACCCACGTGGCTCACTCAAGTATCACATTTTCAGGGATGTTTTCCATTTATTTATAATTGCTGCCCTACCTCAGACATACATGTACTTTGTGTCCACACAACTTAGGAGCTCTGTGTGGTTTTGTGTTTTCTTGTCACTCACCACAGTATCCCAGGTACCAAAACAAAGTCACTCAATTAGTATTTATTAAATTAATCAATGAATCCCTTAGACATGTGCACCAGGCCTTATATATCCAAATATCATGCTCTTTACGTCCATGATCTGATTATCAGTTCTGATAGATGGCTAATGTCTGACCCAAGTCAACCATGCGCTGGGTGAAGAGGCATTAATCTTGGGCTTCATTCCTGACTATGCCACTTTCTGATTACATGAGGTGGGTGAGTCTTCTTGGATGTTCTTGGATCAGTTTTTCTCATTTGTAAAAGCAGGACAAAGACACCTACTGAACCGCTAAGAGCATTACAAACAGAGCAGCAGCCTGAAGCTCTGCAAGCGTGTAAGTTGGCTGTTCTTATCTATTTTTATCTGTGTGAGGAACTGAGGCAATGTGGCACAATGGAGGTGGATGTCAGCATAAACCAGATAAGGATCCAAGTTCTGTCTCAACTTCTTTTTGGCTGTATACATATGAGGAGCTTATGTGGGCTTTCCTGTAAACCAGAGGACATTTAAATGCAGAATTCATTGTGATATCAACTTAGGTAAAAAGCCATGATTCAACACTTTTTTTACCCTTTGGAGACAGAGAATCAGTGCAGCCCTGATGGTCCTAGAACGTGCTCTATAGATCAGGCTGTCCTTGAACTCACAGAGATCCCCTTGCCTCCAACTCCTAGGTACTGGTTTTAAAGGCCTGTGCCACGGCTATCCAACCTTAAAAGATGCATGTTTTTCATATACTTTATCATGTCAAAAGTATACACTTGATCATTGGTGCTGTCTTTGGCTCTACAGTTGTGGTATCTACTTCAGAAATTTTATTTATGGAGCAAGACAGTAATGACAGTTCAGAATCCTTTGGGCCACGTTGGCAATAGCAAGAAATTTGTCCTTCTTCCTCTATTGGGCAAAGTGGCTTCTAATGATGGTGAATTTTGCCTTACAATGTTTAATGCTTGGGAGTTTTGTAGTTTATCTTTACCATGGTTCTGTCTGATTTTAAAAGAAAAAGAAAATTTCGAAAGGATCAATAGCAAAATTGTTGGCTGAATTTGTTTCCTCTTAATAAAAAAAAAAGAAAGAAAGAAAGGCACGTGGCCCCTAAGTCCCTCTAACCATGTCTCTGCCTCTCATCTTGCAGAGGGGCTGGTTGTAGAGGACAGGAATAGAAGAATATCCTGGCAACCCCAGCCTTTGCACTTTAGCGTAATGTGGTTGCTAGGAGAAAGGAACAGCCCAGCACGTGAGCCAGCGGATGTGCGGCTTCACTGTCCTGGAGGAGGCAGCGGGGTTGTGGCAGAAGGCATGAGCTCAGAGCCGCCGTCTCCACCCTCCCTGCCTTCTGCCAAAGCTCCTGGAAATTCAGCTATCTTATCATGCCCTCAGTCAATCGGTGCTAATAGTTTATGGTCTATTTTAAACAAACTACAAAGTCAAAGAGATAAAAAAAAAAAATAACTGTTACTAGAGATCGTCCTGACAAGGTGACATTTGAGATTCATTATTCCTTAACTGAGCTATTAAACAGAAGCCACTGGCTCTCTAACAAGAGGCCATTACCCAGAAGTTGTCTTTCTGTGTCTTGATACTGGCTCTAAAGTCCCTGGTTTTCAATGATTGTAACTGGAAAAGAATAGCCTCAGTACCAGCTGGGTATTTGGAGGGCGGTCTAAGCACATTCACTGCGCTCCTTGTTGCACGGCTTCCAGAACCGCAGAGAGGGATGTGTCACGTTTTCAAAATGATTTCTAATAGCACCATCTCTTTTTATCTCGGTGTATTCACTCGGCAGATGTGGCTGGCAGTCTATGAAGTGGCAGCCCTTGTGTAACAGGGGAGGATCTGAAAAACAAGTATTTCCAGAAAACACAAAACAAGACACGAATACAATGAAAACAGACCGCCTCGTGTTTACATTGTATCTTACTCTACATCGCGAGGGCACCACCCAGCTCTGAGCTTGCAAATATTAGCATTGGAAAGAAAGTAATAGTCTGGAAAGATATTTTAGGATCCGTCCGCTTAGGCCAGCTGTCAGGTTATTGGACTCCTGCGCATGTGTAGAGGGGCCTGTGGGAGTGCCAAAGGACCATGTCCACCTGTGGCATTTTACATGTATGTCTGTGACTCAATTGTGTGTTTCATGCATCCTACATCTGTGTTCTGTAGACTGGGTGGGGGCCATGGAGTTGTAAGTCATACAGACTAAGATTCAGCTCCTCTTGTTTTTCCTTCCTCTGAGAAACCGACCAACCAGATTGGCATGTGGGGAACTCTTCTAACTTACGATGCTAAGCCATCTATTTGCCATTCCTTTTGCCTTTGATCTGAACATTAAGAATGAGGTCACTACCTTTCATTTGACGGCATGTCCATCCTAACTAAAAATGGAAGTAGTTTATAGAATAACACGGCTACGACTCAGTGTAAGACTTAGGTCATAAGGATAAAAGATGGGTCAGATGAAAAGTGCCGAGGAGTCTGATTTAGCTTACTCCTGTGCAGCCCAGGTCCCGTCTCTAGGACTGTGGTGGCTAAGTCTTTTTACAGTGTCCCGTTAGCCCCCTCACAGTGTGGCCTGGGGCCTGGTTCTTAGGATTTATCAAGGAGCTAAGTGATAAGGCTTATCACTTCCCATTGCAGAAGGCTGTAGAAGAGCAAAATGCCTTTAAGTCTAAAGAAAGACACCTCTGTGCTTGGCTTTAGTGCTAGATAATGAATTTGCTATCTTACTACCAGGGCTCACTGCAAATTCGCAGGAAGTTGCCTCTAGTAGCAAATACAGGAAGTGGCTTTGGGTAAGCCTGTGCCCTATTCCATTTTAGGAAGTAGGTATTCTTCACAGCGCAAGGGCATCTGCCATCACCTTCGGCCACATTCTGCATGGCTTTGGGGATTGGCCTGACAAGGACCATGCGGGAATAAAGAAAGGATGCTCATGGACATGAAAGTTGGGATCGTGTAAGCTGTGCTCACTCTGATGAGAGGCACCAAATGTATAAGAGCAATGCAGAAGCTCAGCACAGTCATTTTATACAGCTGAACTGAGGATAAAAGCTCATGGCATACATTGAACAAGTGTTTGTTGCTAATCTTGGTAGGAGGTCCCTTTAGGCAGCATTCTCAGCTGCTGTCATCATCAGGAGGAGGAAGTTGTGGTTGACTGTTTTTGCATACAGTGTCAACAGTGACATTCTGACCAGAGAAAGTCTTTCCCATCCTTCTGAACCTCACCAGGGAAAGCAACTTGGTATTCCCTTGGGTCTGAACCCTTGGAGTCCTTCACCTGGCTTTGTATGCCCATGTCTACAATACACACTTGAGGACTTCAGTCACTCCTTACACACTCACTTGAGGCGCCCTCTTGTTCCCCAAACCTTTTACATTAATAGTGTGAAAGATGGTTACTGACAGAATATGTAGTAGAATGGACTCATATTTTGAAATGTAGTGCAGAAGGTTCAAAACTAATTACTGAACTGGGCACGGTGGCTTTTGGCTCTAATCTCAGCACTCAGAAGGAGACCACGGGCCCAATGCCAGCATTGAGTACATAGCAAATTCAAGGCCAACGTGGACTATCCAGGGAAAACATTCTAACATCAAATAACAAAACAAAAGTTAATGGTATTGCTTGGAACATCAGAAAGTTGCTGAAGATTCTTGACACTTAGATTTGCTTACTAAAGTAACAAGAATATTTTTATCAGACATAATCATAAGAAATTAGTTGAGTCAAAGTAGAACTGGCAAAAACATCTAGTATCTGTTAATATTATACCATGATTCCCTTATCTGTGGGTGTGTGAATCCTACTTCCAGTTATGTTAGGATATTAGTTTATATGTGAGGAAAGGTTTCTAAAAGAAAGGTAAACTCTAGTATAGTTACTACCCCTTACTACACACACACACACACACACACACACACACACGAAATGGGGAAAAAATGTAATAAATGTAATATAGATAAGAAAAGTATGGTATGGTAGTATTTTCACACAAAGCTAAGCATACATATATATTGTGGCTAGCAAGATGAGTCGATGAGTAGAGGCTCTTACTGTCAAGACTGACAATCTGGGTTCAGTCACTGGGACCTGCATGGTGGAGAAGGAGAACAACTTATAGTTTTCGTATAGACATATAACTCTGACCTCCACATATGCCTACACACACACACACACACACACACACACACACACACACTAAAAATTGTTAAACCACACAAAAATTTTTAAAAGTACAAGTTACTTAATATTCAACACAAAACTTTGTTTTCTCAGAATGCTCAGGAAATAGTATCTACCTTGTTTATGAAGGCTTATGACACCTTTAATTTCTTGGGGTAAATCTTGTCAAGTTGATAGACATTTATTTACATTTCTTCTCTATAAAAGAGAATATCCTGAGTATACCATCTGATAGAAGGCATCTGAGATACCGCATTAAGCCCAATTCTTCCATCCAAAAGCTAGCTAGGAAGCAGGCAATAGGCTGGAGTAGGTACTGGGCCAGGTCCTTCTACAAATACTCAGTCCTTTCTCATTCTGAGGAGTAGCATGCCCTCTGGAAATGAGGAAAATGAACTTAGGAACTTTGTTCATGTGCTCAGAGTTCCCTATTAACTCACAGGTGGTTTGTCAGAAACTTCACAGGAGAAGTGTGTCTGCAACCCCTGACCTCTGTATCTGTCACTCAAATCCTTTATTATGTAAAAAGTCGTGCATCACATACAAAGCCACTTAGATGCCAGCAGGAGGGGACCTTGGAACAGGCGGAGTTCTGGCTCCCTGTAAAACACATGAGATAATTTTCTTCCTCCTCCCCCCAAACAAATTCTAGATAATAATTTGCTTCAGTTATTCCTATTTAATTGTGACAAAGTAGAAAAATAATTTCAATTAAGACAAAATTATACTTATTTGAACCTGAGTTTGGCTCAAGTATGTTTAAAACTGAGTCCAAATTTCCTCTGTTAAATCTTTGAACAAGAGTTAAAGATATCCAAAGTGTATAGAAGTAAATTAATAAGTAATAAATACTAAAACACATAAATTAGCTGCTGGCGGGTGTAACCTCCACTCAAGAGGTAGGGACAGGAGAATCCAAAATTCATATTATCTTTGACTACGTAATAAAAACAAGGCTAGCCTGAGATGTAAAACATCCTGTCTCAAAAAAAGAAAGACTGCTTATTAATTAATTTAACAAAAATAAGAGAAAGGGTCACCTTTCTCTAAACTCCGTCTTTGTTAGAAGAAAAAGACAAACAAGAAAAGCCCTGCTTCTGCTTGCAAGTGTGTCCATGGTAACTGGTGGACCAGACTTTGTTTCTCACTGAAGGCAATGGATGTGTGTGTATCAGTGGTGTGTTCACTCTCATCTGGCAATCCCATATTGCTAGCGGGATCACACCCCTTATCACATAAGTCAGCTTCATTCTAGGAAGTGAGAGAGAATACCATAAACCTTTACATGAGGCCAGGAAGGATGTGGATATGAATCATCCCAAGGAATTCTACTGAGTACAGGTTATCACGGACCCTGCTTCTGTTCTGATGTTTTTGCCATTCATTTTTTTCCCCTCTCCATCCCTGCATCTCCTTAGAATTATTCTTCAAGTATGAAGTTCTCAATAATATTCTGATTGATCGGGTCAATTCCGAGTTGAACTTTAATCTTTGAAGGTCGTTTATAGCAGAAAGAAACTGATTGTAAGTTTGATCTCGAACTCCCTCGCTTGGCAGGCCACCAACACTGGGACTTGTCTTTGTCTGCTCTTTCATGAAGCAGAGTTGTCAACTGGTCATCAAGCAGGCCTAGACCTCACCCACTTTGATGACTTGATGACTTCTACCTATTACTTTCATAACTCAGTGGGGGCACCAAAGAGGATCAGGAATTGTTAGGGGAGCTGATCATCACATGGGGATGTAAGACCAAACCATTGCTGTATAGAGAATTTCCATCTTAAATAAAAATATAGTGCCAAGCAAAAGCAGATAATATATATTATAACATCCTTGGAACAATAAGTGCATTTAATATATATTTGGTGTTAAGAATAGCATGTGTTAAAATTTGGAGAGGCAATGTTGAAAAAGCCTTTAGTGAGAGGTGTAGACATAACAGATCCTGATATTCATGGTAACCAATCACCCCAGAGGGTTTTACTTGCTTTTGATTATAAGCTACTATAGGAAGTCTTGTCCTATTAGGACAACTCATAGTTCATCCTGAAAGCCCCATTTCCTAGTCTCTTTCCTATTGACCACACCTCTCCAGTTCCTGATCCACTCCCAGTACACTCGGCCTCTTCTTCAGCTGCTCCTTTCACCCGACTCTTTCATGTAGTTAACTTTCCTGGCAGCTATTTGCTTCAGACCTCATTGCCATAGTTGGCCAAGAAACTGAAGAATCATTCTTGCTCACCATTGCCACGCCCACAGCCATCGTCCTCGCTTCTTGCTAAAATTCTCTGGATCGTATGAGCCTAGACTAACCTCGCCACCTTCACCTGCTTGCCCCTGGGCCTCTCACCCTCGCTTCTCACCAGTTTTGCTTCTAGAGTACTTTGTCTCTCCCTCCCTTCCTCCCATTCCTAAATTATAAATCCTCCCTGGGGTGTCTTGAACTTTCTTTTCTTAGTGATCTTGTATCCCAACTCTACACCAGACACTCACTCCCAGGCCACACCTCCTTAGGCTAAGGAATGAAGACCTTCCATGGCACCTCCAGCATCTCAATACTACCCAGTCCTTTGACACCACTAATCCATTCCCATCTTGATGTTGACTTCCAACACTTCATTTGCTTATACAGGACCTAAAAATTAATACAACATATTTCATACATATCTTCTCACATCCAGGTACTAAAGCTTTTATTTTCTAAAAACTCGTCTTAGGGTTGATATTTTCAAAAAACACCTGGTATCAATATATAACATTCATTTAATATGTATATCAAATATATACATATTCATGCACATATATATTCAAACAAGTTATACCAATCTGTGTTTTCAATAAACACTTACTGAATTAAATCAGTCAAAATATGTAGAATGAATCCTATTGATTTTATCTTCAGAAATATTTGTTTTATGACTTCCTTCCTTTTTTCCTTTCTTTTTTAACTGTGATACATACATACTCTAAAGCCACAAATAGAGGCTGGAGAGAGAGCTCAGTGGTTTAAGAGCTCTGACTGCTCTTGCAGAGGACCCCATTTAGATGCCCAGGAGCCACTTGGAGGCCCATAAATAACTTTAACCCAGTTCCAGGGCACTGGACACCTTCTTCTGACCTCTGTATGCACCAGGCACACACATGACACGCAGACATACAAGCAGGCAAAACACCCAAACATATAAAATAAAATTTAAATAATATGGAATATTTCTCCAGGAATTAAAGAAAGATTACCAAATAACAACTGGCAACTTCACTGGTTTTAGCAGGATTTATTAGAACAATTAATCCAGGTGTCTGTTAAGCCAATGACATTTCAAGAATTCCTAAGTTGCAAGCCAATAAAACACTGAATTAAAACAGACACATAGCAAACAGACAGTGGACAGTCTTTCATCACCAATTTATGTTATATTTAGAAGAGGAGGAGGCCCTGGTATAAAGAAAGAAGGATTCCATCATTGGCCATGTTTTCCAGATATACTATGACATTTTTTAAATCAATTGGAAATTTTGATTTATCTGAAAAAGACATAAAAGGGTGTTCAGTTCTTCTTGACTCATTCAATCTGAAGAAACAAGAGCCAGTTCTGTGGCCCCTTTGAGTCACCAAACTTGCCATACTAAAATTTTGTAATAAAGGCATTTCATATGGGAAATATTTGTAAATTTTAGTAATAAGTGCAGCTGTTTATTAACCAATGGCAATTCCTATATCTGTGATGATCTGTGACATGAAAGAAACCAGAAATCAACATCGATTTGGCACATCTCCTGTTACAGAAAAGAAATAGAAAATGACTGACTCATAGTGTGTGTGTGTGTGTGTGTGTGTGTGTGTGTGTGTGTGTGTGTGTGCAAGGAGGTCAGAGGAAGACATAGGGATCAATTCTCTTCTTCCTATGTGGGTCCCAGGGATTGAACTTGGGTCTTAAGGCTTGGTGGCAAGCACCTTCACCCACTGAGCCATCCTGCCAGCTCTAAGGGGTAGTTCTTAAGTGCATTGTGCCACTTCTATTGGGTGGTACCCCACTTCTATTGGGTGGTATCCACTTCTCTTGGATGGTATCCCAAGCCCATTCTGCTCCAGACCCTGAATGATTGTGCATTCTTTATTCAAACGTCATAATTAGTAAAACTGGGATTAGAAGAGCTCATAAAGACAGGATATGTTCCACACCAAAAGGCTGGTCTCGAACTCACAGAGATCTGCCTGCCTCTGCCACCCACATGCTGGAATTAAAGGCGTGCATCACCGCCATCAGGCTTGTAATACAAATTTTAAAATAAGTACCCACAGACTTAAAACATAGATTTTATTTCCTTGTTTTTCAAAACGAAAAATGCAAATTAGTATTTTGAGGTTTTTATTTTCTTTAATGAAAAGAAATTTTTTCCTCACGTAATATACCTTGATTACAGTTGTCTTCCCTCTACTCCTACCACTGCCCCCCCTCCACCTGGATTCACTCCCTCTATGTCTCTCATTAGAAAACAAATAGGCTCTAAGGGATAATAACAGTCATATAATATAATAAATATAATATAAAAACCTACACATTGAAATCGGACAAAACAAACAAGAAAAAAAACTTGAGAAGGCCCAAGACCCAGAAACCCACTTGCTTGCATACTTACCCAGAAACCCACTTGCTTGCATACTTAAGGATCCTATAAAAACACTAAACTGGAAGCAGTAATAGTTAAGCAAAGAATCTGAAGGGTAAAAAGAGAGACAACATATAAATAAAATAAAAATTAGAACATAATAATATAAAATTTTTAAACAAGGAAAAGATCTAACATGACATTGTAAGGTGAGGACCCCCAAGGTGCTGTGGAGTTCATTTCTGTGGCCATCCATTTCCATGCATGCAGTCTTCCCTTCATAAGTGCTTTGTTTCTCAGTGAGGCTCCCTTGGAGTAAACTAAATTCTTATTTGCAAGGTATTTATCAATTAGAGATTGCTTCCATGTTAGGGATGTGGGCATCTTTCATTTTTTGAATAATTATGAGAAGATCAAGCCATAATGAAAAGTTCCTGGGTAAATATCAAATCAGACTACCAGATGAAGATATTAGAACTCCCTCCTTTGCAAGAACGTAATGAATGCACCCATTATACAGTGATGGGCACTGTTTATCAGTGTGTCAAGCCATAGAATGACTAAAACTCAGCCAGTGTTCTTTCCAAATCTACCTTTTCTGTGTTCCACTATCAAAGTTTTCCTCAGAGGATAGGTACAATTAAGTATCTTGAATTTCATTTTATAAACATATATACTTTATTCTAGATAAACTTATGTAGTATATTAATATTTTACACACACACACATTTTCATGGTGCTGGGAGATTGCACAATGGCTAAAATGCTTGTTGCACAAACGTGAGGACCATAGTTCTAATCCCCAGAGCCCACATAAATGCTAGGTTAGCAAGGCAGCCATACTGTAATTCCGGCCTCAGAGGGTAGAATTAGAATCCTCAATTCAAGCTGGCTGGCAAGACTATTTATATTAGCAAACTTGGGGTTTCATTGAGAAACCCTTTCTTAATGAGTAAGGTGAAAAAAGGATTGAAGATGACTCTTAACATCAACCTTAGGTCTCTACGTAGATGCATGAACACATGAATACCCCACACACATGCAAGCACGCACACCACACACATGCACACTACATACACAAAAGCGAAATACATATAATATATGTAATATATCTATACCTATCTATATATTTTTATAATTTTATATTATAAATTTTGTATAATTTTATTATTGTAATACCTTATAATTTATAATTTTAATAATTTTGTGTTTTATTAATAATGATAATTGTAATAATAATTTAATATAAAATTTAAAAGCTATATGACATTTATAATTTCATGATTACATATCTATATAATTATTTTCAGAACCCAAATGATACCTAGCATGCGTGGTGCACTGTAGTAGCTGTGGCTTCCTTCCCAGTGTTATGAGTACATTATGCATCGTGGTGATTATGGCAATCATTTCTATGTTTAAAAGGCATAGGTTATGTGCTTTTTCTTCAGTGTGACTGATGTGTGGACTAGTTTGTTGACGATAAATGTAATCAGCGCTCTGTATCACTCTAAGTCACGAAAGCAGTTTCTCACGTGTAGTATTGACCTTCAGCGAGTCTGTGAGCTGTGGAATATATCTTTAAAGCACTGTACCCAAATTTGTCATTAGTGCTCAAAGTCAACTCACTATGAGAACAATGAATCACCCCATCCTGACATCCTGTATGTTTTTATATTGTCATTTTTTCCTCACTAAGAGAAACAGAGCTGGATGATAATGGCTCATTCAATGACTAAGCCCATAAAGTAATTCTTGAAGCAATCATTTTAGTAGTCGTCAGAGGAATACCTGAAGCCTATGACTTAGTGGGGTTATAATTATCCTACAAGAATTATTTCTGCCAGACACACACAGATACATGCATCCCAAGATTGCTACTGATTTTTCCAACCATGAAAGAAACCAAGATAAAAGGACAGAAGCCTCTTGAACCTCCATTTTCCTAGGAGAGCCCCCTCAAGAAACTCCTTTAAACCATCATACTTCATATATCAACCCCAAACTTGTCAATAGGATATGTAAGCTGTGTTTTCAAACGCTCAATCTCTTGGGTTTTGTTAAGGAAAAAAAATTAAGAGTAGGGAAATAAATTGGCTATTAAAATCCAGGACAAGTGTCGAGGAAATGGGTCAGTGTCTTTGTTTGGGTTACTATGGCTATGAGGACATGCCGTGCATGATCAAAAGCAAGTTGGGACGAAAGGGTTTCTTTGGCTTATGCTTCCACATCCGTAGTCTATCATGGAAGGAAGTCAGGACAGGAACCTGGAGGCAGGAGCTGATGCAGAGACCATGGAAGAGTGCTGCTTCCTTAAGGTTTGCATCTCATGGCTTGCTCAGCCTCCTTTCTTATAGAGCCCAGGACCGCAATGTTGTAGGAAGGCCGCTTGTTTGTTCCCGGCTGCCCAGAATGGAAATGATCACACAGAAACCATATTATTTGCAATACTGTTTGGCCAATAGCTTAAGTATATTTCTGGCTAACTCATATCTTAAGTTAATCCATCTCCGTTAACCTGTGTATCACCATGAGGCTGTGCCTTACTGGGTAAAGTTCCAGCTTCTGTCTCCAGTGGGGTTATGTGGCTTCTTGTCTCCACCTTCTTTCTCCCAACATTCAGTATAGTTTTCCCCGCCTACCTCTATTCTGCCCTAACAGGCCAAGTCAGTTTCTTTATTCATTAACCAACAAAAGCAACACATATACAGAAGGACCTCCTACATCACCACCAGCCCAGAGATAGCCCAGGGATGGCACCCACAATAAGGCAGGCCCTCCCAGTGGGCCCTCCTACATCATGTATCAATTAAGAAAGCAAGCTTGCCTATACAGCCTGGGTCTTATGGAGGCATCTTCTCACCTGGAGCTTCCTTCTCTCAGATGACTCTAGCCTGTGTCAAGTGGACACAAAACCAAGCAGTATAGTCAGTGTGTAAAACATATGCCACATTAAGTATGAGGGCCTGAATTCAGATCACAAGAACCTGCCAGGAATTGTAGCAAACATGTCAATAATCCTTCCTACCCTCCCTACTCAACAAATATGTCAATAATCCTCCCTACCATTCCTACCCTCCCTACCCCCTGTGTTCCTTAGGCATAATCAGAGGTCAAGACAGGAGAATGAATGCCTGGAAGTTCATGGCCCAGCCAGCCTTGTGTATGCGGCACTGAGCACTAGACATGCAAGACCACATAAGGCAGAACTCAAGTCTCTGTCTCTCTCTCTGCCTGTCTCCCTCTCTGTCTCTCTGTCTTTGTCTGACTGTCTCATAAATAAGGGGCTGGAGATACTCAGTAAAGTGTTTACCAAGTAAGCATGGTGTCGTGAGGTCAATCCCCAGCACCACATAACGACACGGGTACACGGGTACAGTGGCATGCTTCTGCAATGCCAACACTGACATTATCCAGTCAAGATGAGGATGTCGTTTAGTCTGTAGCCTCAATTAGTCAAGAAGTCTGCTTTGCCGTCTCACACTTGGCTAGGATGAAGCATTCGGTGTTGAACTTTAATGCATGCTATAGGAGTTCTGGTCACGCGGCTCCAAGGTCGAGAGCATAGACTGGTAATTGCGGATTCCTTGCTGGTTTGTTTCCTTCTCTTCTCCTTCATCAGTGTTGTCCAAAAGTTAATGGATTGTGTCCATTAAATTAGCGCTAATGGCCCTATTTCCATCAAACAACTCGCCATTCTGCCAGCTTCTCCTTGTGCTTGCTTTCCCGCAGGAAATGAGCCATCAGTTACAAAATAAAACAAAACTGGAAAATATTTAATTCCCACTGATCCCACATGGGCATTGCTCTGTTTCAGCATTTTTAACAGAAGGGAACCTGTAAGCTTATTATTTAACTATAATTATTTTCATAAATCGGTTTCCCAAAAACTGATAAAGAAAAAAGTCTTAACCTCATTACAGGATTCGGATGCACAATTACTTGGAGATGCGTGTTTATGCTGGTTGAGACAGAGGGTGGAATTTGTGGAGAGGAGTACAGAATGGAAGTATCATTTTAGAAAAAGAACCCAAGCATCCTGACTAAGGACCTTCTGACTCTTCCCTGAGTACTAGGCTATGAATAAGGAAGGTGAAACATAATTCAAGAAAGGAAGGGAGGGAAGAGAATTGTAAACTAAATATTTGCAAGGATTTATAGTGGGCAGGAAACAACTCAAACTCTTGATAGCTAGAACAATTATGGAATTCACAGTGGCTGCCTACAGCACTGAATCATCTGCCTAGAGTGATCTTCTCTGCACCCATCCTGGTAAATCTGAAAAATGAGCCTTAGTGGATTGGGCATATCTCTCCATAAGTAGCTGAATAGTCTAGTCTACCAGAGCAAAACCCAACTCCCACCCAAACTTAGATTTCATCCTTCAGTATTTGATATAAAATTGCCAGTTATGTAAACACACACACACAGTAAAGATGGCCGGTGGCGGTAGTGGCACACATCTTTAATCTCAACACTGGGGGAGGGGGCAGAGACAGGTGGATCTCTGAGTTTCAGGACAGCCTCGTCAACAGAGTGAGTTCCAGGACAGCCAGAGCTACACAGAGAAACCCTGTCTCAAACAACCAAACCAAACAAACAAAAATACAGTAAAGTATGATTTGTATCCTGGGTCTGGATAAATATCAACCAATGGAACTGTCACCAGCCAGAGATGGAAGAACTAACTGAAAAATGTAAATACCACCATTATAGAAATGGTAGGAAGTTTGGAAGAAAATGTAAATGCAACCAGAAACTTAATCATAGATACTTATTTTAAAATAAACAAACAAAAACCAGTGCCACAGTCAAATAAACTTACTATGTTGGCTTAACAGAAAATTAGATTACATAACTCAAAATAAGTAAATTTAAAAATTAACCGATAGTTCTATTCAGCTTAAAACCAAAAAAGAAAAGCAACTGTAATAGGTTGAGCCACATGATATACACACAGCAGAAACCCCTGAATTTGAAAGGAATACCCCCAAAAAAACTTGAAAAAATTATGGCTGGCAATTTTTTAAACTCGATGAATTCTGAAGCCTCAATTCCGAGATATATCATACCACATTTACTATAAACATTATTGCAAGAGCTGATAATAGAAGGAAACCTAAGGGCATTCAAATATCTTCATGTGCAACTGTAAAGTTCGCTGAAGTACTGTGGGATCCATGAACTGATGGAATAACCAGTGGAGGAGCAGAGAGAAATGTCCATGCCCCTGTTTCTTAGAGATCTGTGCTTGTGCAGGAAAACTGATAAAGGCTGAGACAGAGTGTTACATGCCGGTAGGTACTGCAGTTCTTACACAGTCATAAAGAAAAAGTCAGTATAATGGTACCCAGAGCATCACCAAAAGGTTTTCCCAACATAATAAAAATCTGAGTGAAGCTGAAATGCTGTTTTCCTCATGACTTTTTCATGTTTTTTTACAAAAATATTTATTGGTTGGTTAAAGCAAATATGCTAATGTCATGTGAAAATAAAACGTATAGCAGTTTCAGTGCATAAAAAGGTGGGTCATATGAGTTAGACTTCAGGAAGTGGGTGATGGAGAGGCGGTGGAAATATTTACTAAGTACAAAGATGGCATACTGAAGACAAAGTGTATCAGAGATAGGGTGTAACTGTGATAGAGCACTTGTCTGCCATGTGCAAAGCCCTGGGTCTTTCCAAGCATAACCACACCCAACTCAATGATCATTTCTATACAGTTTTAATTCCTCTTAGAGAGAGTGGTTGTCAGACTACATCAACAAGACTTGGCCATGCTACGTATGTATCCTAATGAAACATCACATTAAAAATAAGATCCAAATAAAGATGAAATGAATTAACAAAGGTACATTGTGGAATGAATTACTGTAAGAAATTCAAAGGGGTGTATCAATATCAGAGATATAAATGTGAGCAGCATTAATAATATGCATAGGAAAAAAGACATTTAGTTAATAAGACTTAAATGATACGTAGACCCAAGGTACCCGAAATAATGCTCATATCTAATTCAGTTAGTTGGTAGAATTCTACACAAATTACAAGAACAGGAGAAAATTGTAGCAAAAATTGGAGTTTATATAAAAAAATCAGAAAAAGAGAAATCTTTAAAAATACCAAGCAATTTAATTTTAGTACAAAACACTGCACCACAATGAAACAAGATGTTAAATCTTTCTAATATAATCAAAAGAAGTCACAATCACATCAATATGCTTGCATAACAAGAAAATTCAATGTCTTTTTCCCCAATTGTGATTAAAAATAAGTTAGCAAAAGAATAGAAGAAAATTCTTTCACGATGACAAAAAAAGCTTCTCTAAAAAAAAACCAACAGCTCATGGGAGAGGACTCAGTTGGTAAAGTCCTTGCTGTACAAACCTGAGGACTTGAGCTTAGCTCTGCAGCATAAAAGCCAAGGACAGTTACGCCTGTAATTTAACCTTGGGAAAGTGGACAGTGGAGGACACCTGGGCCTCAAGGACAAGACAGCCTAGTGCAACCAGTCACTTTGTCAGTGACAAACTCTGTCTGTCTGAGATATGGTGTCTGTGGCTGCGAAGAGATGCCATGATCATGGCAACTCTTATGAAGGAAAACATTTACTTGGGGTGGCTTATTGTTCAGAGGTTCGGTCCCTTGTCATCATGGCATGGCGGAAGCATGGTGGCGTGTGGACAGACACAGTACTGGAGAGGTAGCTGAGAGTTCTACATATGGATCCCCAGGCAACAGGAAGAAAGAGTGAAACACAGGCCTGACTTGAACTTCTGAAACCCCTAAATCCAATCCCAGTGATGCACTTCCTCCATCAAGGTCACAGCTACTCCAAGGACACATCTCCTAATAGTGCCCCTAATTACTTCCTAATGACCAAGCATTCAAATATATGAGCCTCTGGGGGTCATTCTTATTCAAACCACCACACTGTCTCAAAAGTAGGGGGGAGAACAATTGAGGAACTTAACATGGACCTCACACACACACACACACACACACACACACACACACGTGCACACATTTTTGTACATACAACCCTTCAGCGAATAGTGCAAACTAAATTCGTCTCTTTTAATATGCAGGTTAGGAACAAATCAGGAATGATCATTTTTCCTTCTCAACAGTGTCTCACGTGTTCCATCCACTGCGATATGACAGAAAACAAAATGCAGATTGGCAAAGAGGAAACCATATGTAGAAGATACAGTTTGTGCACAGTAGCCTAAGAACACTGCAAAATGAACTGAGGCAAATCTACCAGCTTATAAAAATGCACCATTTTTAGCTGAGAGGCGGTGGCACACGCCTTTAATCTCAGCACTTTGGAGGCAGAGGCAGGTGGATCTCTGAGTTTGAGGCCAACCTGGTCTTCCAAGTGATTTACAGTACGCTGGGGCTACAACAGAGAAACTCTATCTTGGAAGCAATAAATAAATTTTTACTATTTTTAAAAACAGTAATTGGATCTTTCTATGGGAATGATTAGAGCCCAGGACCATGTGTGTGTTCTCTCTCCAGCAAAGGGTCATTTGTTGTAAGATATTTCGGAGCAAAGATCAAGGAATTGTATCTTACAAATCAGGAGGCTATGTGAATAATTATTTTATTAGAAACATTTCAGTGGATCATTTCAAATCTTACATTTTTCATTTCTCTTATGTTGAAAATGCTGGTTCTTGATGGTACATTTGCATATTATGACATATATAATCAAGCAAAATGGTTTCATAGTAATATTACTTCTAACAAAAGCCTGATTAAGTGGAAGTTAAGGTTTCCTTGAGATCTCCCACCATAGCTGGATCATGCTTAAAAATTACCTGGATGAATCCTTCTGCATACTGTTGTGGTTAATTTGCTAGGCTTGTTTGTTTGTTTGTTTATTGACACAGAGTCTCACCGTGTTGCCCTGGCTGTCCTGTAGCTCACTATGTAGACCAGACTTACTGTGGAACAATGGTTTTTTATCCTGTTACTTGTATTATTGTTAAGAGAACGCTGATTGGCCAGTAGCCAGGCAGGAAGTATAGGCAGGGTGACAGCAACGAGGCAGGAAGTAGAGGCGTGGCAATGAGAATTATGGGAAGAGGAAAGTTTCAGTCAGCAGTTGTCACCCAGAGAGGAAGCCAGACACGGAGCAAGCAAGATGTGACTGCCTCGCCGAAAAAGATACTAAGCCACGTTGTTAACACAGACAAGAATAGCAGTCTAGTATAAGATGTAAGAAAGAGTTAATAAGAAGCCTGAGCTACAAGACAATCCAGTTTATGATTAATGTAGACCTCTGTGTGTTTCTTTGGAACTAAACGTCTATGGGCCCTGGTAGGACAGAAACCTCTGTCAACACAGACTGGCCTCAGTCTCACAGAGAGCCACCTTCTTCTGCCTCCCAAGGGCTGAGATTAAAAGCCTCACCAATATGCCTGGCTGCCCTAGGTTTATGATTCTAATTAATTTTGTAGTTTTTACTTATTAATTGAACATGAGAAACAAGGCTCAAAAATAAAATGAATGGAAACAGTTATTTTCTGAGAACTCTGATTCTAATTGTCCTGATTCCTTCTGTTTCATTACAAGCAATCATCATGTTGCCTGGTTTCTCTTCTGTGACATATTATTTTATTTTACAGAAGTAGGCAGGGATTTATGCATGTGTATTATATGTATTATGTGTGTGACACATGTCTATCCATTTTGCTCTCTCAGAATTGCACACTCTGAAGGACATGTATATACACTGAAGGGCACACTGCTTTTTTTTCCTTCTGTGCAATATCACAGTGCTGTGAATTACTGCACACCAGCTCAGACAGATCTCCCTTGCCTTCCTTTGCTCTAGGGTGCACAGTTCTCCACTTTATGAATATGCAGTGTCCTGTCGTCCACCACCCCACCCCCGGAACTTTCTTAGGCTATTCTCGCTGTTCCCTCAGAAGTCTATCCATCCACTTAAAAGCAGAAGCAACAGGGCTGGAGAGATGGCTCAGAGGTTAGGGGCACTGACTGCTCTTCAAGAGGTCCTGAGTTCGGTTCCCAGCAACCACATGGTGGCTCATGGCCATCTAGAATGAGATCTGGTGCCCTCTTCTGGCATGCAAGCACACATGGAAGGAATGTTGCATACATAATAAATAAATAATTTAAAAAAAAAAAAAAAAAAAGCAGAAGCAACAGGAGCTGGAGGGCATCATCAGTCTTTGCTCTCAGCAGCAGTCCATGCAGCAGTCAGGTTGCTGTCCGCAGCCCAGGAGACAGCTCAGGAGCTCCGTTCCTCAGGTGATGCATCTCAGGAGCTAGAAAATGAGGTCCACATCAGACACACACATACATCCATACATACACAGAGACACACATATACACAGACACATACATGTACATACACACATATACATATACACATACACAGACATAACATATACATACACACAAAGACACATACATACACACACATATTTCACACAGAGATACTCACACATACACACACACACTCTCATACACACGTATAGACACATATATACAAAGACATACATATACACACACACATAGAGTCATACACACACCAAACATGCACACACATACATATGCAGATATACACATACTCACACAGACACACATACATCTGTTTTGTTTGAGACAGTATCTCGCTACATAGCTCTGACTACACTGGAACTCCCAATGAAAACCAGACTGTCCTTGAACACACCTGCCTCTGCCCCCCTAATTCTGGGATTAAATATGTGCACCACCACACCTGGTCACAGTAGGCATAATTCTAACTTTAACTGTTAGTCATATGCCCAGTTTAAGTGGCATCTTAAGTGAAACTGTAAACAACTTGTTATTTCCCAGTCCAGATGCATGTCGTACATTGGGGTTGTTTATCTCCGAGGCAGCCTTACCAGGCGATAGTGAGCATTCTAACTTTGTAGAGACGCCGGGAGTACAGTGTGGCAGTTCAACGAAATCCACACAGAAGGGGAAATGATTTGGCTGAAACTACCCACAGAGCATATACCATAGTTTATTCAGCCAGCCCTCATCCCGATGGGCATCTGGGTTTCTTCCTGCCTTTCATCTCAGTGAGCACAGCATTGTCTAACCGTGAGCTGAGTTGTTTCACACTTGCCGCCATGAGTGTTCACAGTAGATTCCTGGGGTGGGACTGGCTGCATCCGAGGGTCCATGCAATGGTTGGATGGTTTTGCCATTCCTCCTACAGCTACAAAAACTCACTCTCTATCCCAGCTTCTCAAGGGGGTTGGGTTGTCCAGATCTTGATTCTTCCATCATGTTTAAAACATGGTGCTTCAGTGCGCTCTCCTGGGATCTTACTTTATATACGTGTCAAGGCATATGCGAGGAGGTTAGAAGACAGCTTTCAAGAGTCACTTCTCTCTTTCCACTTTTTTCCCTCAGGTCCTGTGGCTTGGACACCTGTGTCTGCTTCCTGAGTGCTGGGATAAAATGCTTGCACTATCATGCCTTGCCTAAGGCACGGTTTAAGGTCATAATGAATTTTGAAAATGGTTGTACCTTCCTTCAAATGCTGCTTCAAAATATACTTCCACTTATTTATTTATTTTCAAATTTTCTCTGTAAATAGTGTCAGTATTTCTCTAAATTGACCTGTGACAAGTAAAATGGGAATATTGACTAGTAGTAAGTGGAATTATTTTCAAGTCATGTGCCCAATTTTATTTATGTAAATAATCTATAATACCTGAAACTCTATGAACTCCTTTTTACACCTCGTTTTGTAAAGCCAAACAGCTGAAATAATCAACTCAGTTTTGTTCTCTGTTCTGACTAGAATCAGGGGGAAGGCAAACTTGTGATTCCACATGTAACCACATTAACTGTAAGCGGCGTAATAACCAGGCTAGCTTAATATGAAACAGCAAATTTTAATGAACGGATAGCTTACAACACTAGGGATCCAACGATGAGCAGGAGATAAAAAAAGAGAGCTGGGGGGCTCATGGCCCGCCAGATTTATACGTAAACATTAGCCCGAGGCGAACACGCCCCCCCAATGGGCTGGGCTATCCCTACAACTAACTATAGCAGATATGGTCTCTACTTGCCAGGGTTTTTTGTCTCTGCCTCTCTGTCTCTCTGCTCTTCCCTCTCCTCTCTCTCCCTCTCTGCTTGCCCTTTCTCCTATCCTCTCCTCTTCTCTCTCTTCCTCCTTCTCTCCCTCCCTCTCTCCTCTCCATCCCTCTCCTTTTCCCCTCTCTGTATGTATACAATATGGATACTTTCTCTCTGTCTGCACATTTCTCTTTGTGAGTGTGTCCACACACAGAGGTGAGAAGACAATCTTGAGTGTCAGTCCTCACTGTCTGCCTTGTCTGAGACAGAGTCTGTCTTGTTACCTGCTGTGTTCTGCAGACTCGCTGGCCTGCAAGCTTTCATGGATTCTCTCATCTCGCCTTAGCAATACTGGAGTTACAGACATGCACTACATACCCAGCTTTATCTGAGCTCTAGAAATTCAAACTCAGGCCATCGCCTGACTTTTATCCATTGGCAGCCAATGTTTTACCCTCTGAGCCACCTTCTTTGCCCCAGCAAACTTCTCTGTTTTCTCGGCTACTTCAAAAGATACTCTTATAACTTTGCCACTCTCAGGTTCCCAGGCAGGTGGCAATCCACCGCTCAGCCAATACGCCTTCCTTCTTTGACGCTAGTCATGAATTGCTATCTATAAAAAAATACACTTCCAAGTATTAGCAAGCCTGTTAGTGGTGATAATATAGATCCCTCAAAAACTCCATTTTCCAGGTGAAGTAGAAGTTTCTAGTAAGATACACCATGTTTATAGTTTCTGCACACCTGGCATTTGTGGTGGCAAGCGCCTTGCTGCCAGTTAGAGAATTAAGGAAAAGCATCTTTTCATCTACTTTACAGTCCTATCAAAATGCTAACTGGAGGGGTCCCTGTGTCTGGCATCTGTCCTGTTTTAACAGGATGCCTTCTAGGGAGGAAGCTGTTGAAGATGGATGTGTTCTTAATAATATATTTTACATGTCTCATTAAGAACAAAGGAGGCAGAGCCAAAATATGCAGGCAATGTATTGTTAAGAGAAATAGACTGCTGTTGAATAGGTTTTGCCTGCCACCAAAACTCAAAAGCTGCCCTGGGATCTGCTGCACTGTGCTGATTTTTGACTGAATGGTTATGGGTAAATGAACAGCCAGCAATGAACTGTGAGTCAACAAAGCACAGCTTGGGAAATGCAGGAGATTTATCTCACATATGAAAAGCAGCTGTTTTCTCGAGGGGGGCAATTCCTCTTAAGGGATTTTTGGGCTACCTCTACCCGAAGATACAGCTTAGTAGAGAGAATGTTTGGGTAACATTCACAAGGTCCTAGGTTTTCTCACATAAGCATGGTGATGTACGCCTGTAAACCCAGCCCTTGATAACAGAGGCAGGAGGGTCAGGAGTTAAGGGTCATCCTTAGATTCATGATGAGTTTGAAACCTATCTGGGCCATATCTTAAAAAATATTTTTTAAAATGCTGGGGAAGATCTCTTGATTTATACTTCAAGAGGGACAGGTAGTACAACTTAGTGACCCTACGCAAGCTCCTTAGGGTAGGGTTTTATTTTAGGCCCATGTATTACACATGTTGAGTGCCCTGGTTTTGTTTCTATTGCTGTCACAGAGTACTCTGACAAAGCCAACTTTAAGGGAGAAAGGGTTTATTTGGATCATTACAGCTCTACCTTACAGTCAAGGCAGGGGCTTAAAGCAGCTCAGACATTCACAGTCGGCAGCAGAAGAGAATGCACACACTTGTGTCCATGGCTCAGCCCACACACCCACAGTCAGGAGCAGAAGAGAATGCACACACTTGTGCCCATGGCTCAGCTCACTTTTTCTACTCCTGTGTTGTAACACAAGGAGGCTGGCTTGTTTGTTGGGGTTTTTGTCCTACCCAGGACCCCGCAGCTGGCAAGCCCCAAAGAAAATCACACAGAGATCTCTATAGGTTATAAAGCTGATTGGCCCATTAGATCAGGCTACTTATTAGCTCTTGTAGCTTATAGTAACCCATTATTCTGATCTATTTTTGCCAGATGGCTCAGTACCTTTTTTAGCTGGCAGGTCACACCCTGCTTTTTTGGAGTCTGGTCAGGAGTGGGAGGAAGCAGCTTTCTACTTCTCAGAATTCTGTTCTCCTTGTATCACCTCTACTTTCTGTCTGGTTTTCCCACCTATACCTCTTGCCTGGCCAATCAACGTTTATTTAAAACATGATTGACAGATTACAGACAATTCTCCAGCACCACTGTGCAGTCCAGGGCACAAATCCAGGGAGCTGTGCCACCTACAGGGTACTGTGTCATCCCAGATCAATTAACACAATCAAGACGGTCCCCACAGACATGCTCCCTGGCCAACCTGATTTACACAGTCCCTCACTGAGTGTCTATTCCCAGGTGATTTTGGATTGGGTCAAGCTGACAATTAAAACTGACCGTGACAGTAATATACAGGCAGGAACATTTTGTCACAAGTCACTGAGTACAAAAACATCCAGGAACAAAGCTACCCTCATGACTTAATACCCAATACTTGATCTTCCAGGATAGTCTTTTTTCTGCTCCCCTCTGTTCCAAGAGCCTGGTCTAGAGGAGATTCTTCAGTAGCTTCAGCCAGGAGTGAGCACTATCAACAAACCAAAGGCACATCGCTTAGAGGAGTTGGGGTTTATTGTCTGAAGTGCACAATCCTTGGAGCAGCCTGCTGCTCCCCACCTAAGGCCACTGCTTGAGACTTCTCCTGCCCCACTGATCCTAGCTCCTGTCAGTCATCACCTTTCCTGTGTCTTGTGACTCAGTAATCAGTTGATTCTTTACCTATTACCTACTTTCTGTGTGGTGCACCATGTCTTGGGGCATCCCTGTATTTGACCACACCTGTTTTTTTTAAACCTATTATTAAAATTTGATTCTACCTTCCTTTGCCTCTAGCAGTCTTGACTGCCAAACCCTCTGGAGATTTCAGAGTATCCTTGTGGTAGCAAAGGCATGGCAGTGACACCTGGAGCTGGGGGTGAGAAAGCAGCCAGTGTTCAATGTGTCACAGGGCTGTCTCCAGTGAAGAAAACCCACTTTCTTGCATCTCCTGGCTGGGTTGATGAGGGACTGAGAGAGGGAGTTCACCAGAACAAGACAGCAGCACAGGAAGGAGTGACGTTTTCCCCTGCCTGGAGACATAGCTCAGTGGGCAAGAGTGTGCCACAAAGCCAGATAACCTAAGTTCAATGCCTCGAGCATTGCTAGGAGAGACCCAGCTGCTGCTAGCTTGTCTTCTAACCACCTGTGCACTATGTGTGTGCATGTGTTCCCCCACACCAAAATAAAATAAAATAAAATCGAGACTAGAGAAAGGAACTTTTCCTTAGGATGATTCTAATGACGACATTTGCACTGCTCTCTGGAATCTTGCTGACTCCCTGTGGGGAAACATTTGTGGTGGTGCGGTGCTTCTTCAGAACTCATGCCGGTAGTTATTAATAGGAAAAGCAAGATGGCGTATTTAGGCCGGTGGAAGCTGTGTGGAAGAAGTACCCGTGTGTCTTCGCTGGTTTCCTAAATTTGCAAATCTGTTTGTTTTAAATTTAGGTCCAATGTTTCATATCTTGTATGCAATGGAAACCCAAGCACTATAAGCTTCTTTTTGAGACAGAGCCTTAACAGGTACCTCAATAGACTTCCCAAATAAGTAACTCTGGTGGTTCTCAGCCATAATGACAAGATACTGAAGCCTAGCCCACTTGAGAATTGGCAGCATGGATGACCATAACCAAGAAGCCTTTCAGGACATCTGGAACATGCCCAGCACCTAAAAAGACATTGGCCAGAGGCTTCTTACTTTTGGTGATAATCACTTCTTCAACCCTCTATGGGTTTTGACCTAGAAATTTGTCCACTCAAAAGGACTCAGGAGATGGGCAGTTTTAATTTAAACCTTGGCATTGGCAGAACACCCAGTGTCTGGTTTCCTGGTGATAAAATAGCCATGTTTACTTCATGGGCTTGCACTGGAGAGTGCATGAAGAAAATCTCAGTAGTGAAAGAAGTGTCTGTACCCCACCTCTGTTTAGTTACGCAACCCGTGTCTACCAGCCCCAGTGATGCCCTGACAGGCCCTGACTTTTGCTGATGGTTGTACTGATGTCACGGCATCTGCCTGTGAGTGTACAGTCGGAATGGCTGTGAATTACATGGAATGATCAGTTTTCTGGCGCTCTGTGAATGGTTCATACCTTTCCTCTGCTTCAGACATCCTTCTGTTTCTACAAGAGGAGTCTCCGGCATTAACTGATCTCCCTATGGCAGCTGGGCACTGCCCTAGATGCTACAGATATAAATAATAATCTGGAATATTTTCACCCTCCAAACACATGAAGAGGAAGTACAGAAGCTTAAAAACAATGAGAATTTGCGTACATTGGGCTCATCATGGACCTAGTAACCATGCCAATACTGTAGCAGTTTGCATCTAGCCGTCACAGAAAATCCATCAATTAGATAATGCTATTACCTCGATTTTTATAATTGCTTGACCTAGGACTCGACTTGGTTTCCCAAACAGCTAGAGGATCTTAAGAGAGTGTCACAGCTCCATAAAAGTGGTAGTTTTGGTTTGTACTCAAGTACTGAAATACAGCTACTCTGTGTTAACTGTTCTCATTGGCAAAAGTTTGTAATTGAGCTACAACAGTGGCTCTCATTGTATGGGTCATGAGCCCTTTGGGGATTGCATATCATATATTTACATTATGATTCTTAACAGTAGCAAAGTTAAGATTATGAAGTAACAGTGAAATACCTTTATGTTGAGGATTGCAACAACATTAGGAGCTGTATTAAAGGTCCCAGCATTAGGATGGTTGGGAACTGCCCACCTACAACCAAAAATGCACCATAAGAGTGTAAAGACACATTAGAAACCATTTGGTAGAATGACTTTATACTTATTAAATATCATTTAAAAACTTTTTCAGGGATTAACTTTTTGCATAGTTCTTCATTGTATTTTTTTAATTGTTAGGGTAGTCAACAGAAATCTTGTTACATGGCTGGTTTCAGATTAAAAATAAATACCCTTGTTCCTTCACAAGCAGTAATGGGAGAGTGACCCTTTAACCCAGACATTGGTGAAATGGCAAGGTGTCTAGAAGAAGTATTTATATTGATAACTTGAGGAGCTGGTGATAATTGAGCACTTGCTACCTAATAGTTTTCTAAGAATTGTTTGATAGCTTCACAACAACCCTGGAGCATCACAGGGTGTTTGCTGTGTGGTGTAAGAGGTCTTTCTGTCTATGTGTTGCTTTCATTTATTGAATAAAGAAACTCCCTTGGCCTTTTGATAGGGCAGAACTTAGGTAGGCGGAGTAGACAGAATTGAATGCTGGGAGGAAGAAAGCAGAGGGAGAGAGCCACCATGGAGATGCCAGGTCAGACATGCTAAATCTTTCCCGGTAAGCCACAGCCTTGTGGTAAATACAGATTAACAGAAATGGGCTAAATTACGATGTAAGAATTAGCCAATAAAAAGTTAGAACTAATGGTCCAGGCAATGAATTAATTAATATAATTTCTGTGTGATTATTTTGGGTGTAAGCTGGCTGGGCAGCCGGGACGAAAAGCAGGCTCTCTCTCTCTCAACAGCTGCGCATGCTTCATTCAATCAAGTTTCAAATATTGCTGCCAAGACCCACTTCTCCCATGGTACCCAGCTTCATGCTTTGTTGCGAGCTAGACCCATCAAGGCCAATGCTCTTGCATGCATTTGCATCCAAGTTCTTCTATGTATATATGAGACTAGAGAAACTTCCTGGTTTCTCACCACCCAAGAAAAGGGTGGGGATCTTGCTGTCCTACTTCCTATCTTCAGGTCTTTATTCAGAGTATTTTCCTAGGAGTCTGGGAATTGCTGTTTGACCTTAGAGTGGAACCTTTCACTGGCAAGGATAGCCTTTGACGGCCACTGACCTCTGCTCGTGGGATGAGTGAATGTGCTTGGCAATGTACATGAAAAATACTGATTAAATGGGTTCTATTGCTTGGGTACTTCCTGGATGTCAGTGTGTTTATTTTGCAAAACGTGATTGAACTGGTATGAATTTCATAACAAGTCTGGGCCACTAGACAGAAAATACATTTTTTTTGCTAAATAAAATAATATGCTAATAAAAGTATATTATTTTGATTAAATGTATGATAGGTCATGTAGGAAAAGATGGTGTAAATTCTCTGGGGCTGATTTAGTATTGAGTGGCTTCTGAAAAAAAACTACTCATCATTTGATCATAGCTTTATAAACACTCTTCAGATGTCTATTGGTTTAGATAGACACGATTTAATTTGGGGAAGACTTGACTACACGGCTCCTCCCATGCTGAATATATTTGAGAGTATTCCAAAGGAGGGTTATTTTTCAAAATACAAGGTGCTATGAACTGAGAGAGAGAAACAAAGGTTACTGTGTTGATGTGGAAATACAAAATAGCTGAGTCCCATTCGTGTATGTTACATTAAACTCTGGCATCAAGGGGACGTAGACAATGCGCTCAGCACTCTGTGGGTCATTCCACACAGTGGTAATGTTTGGCTCTCTCCATGGTAAGCTCTGGTATGTATGCACTGTCTCCATAGCAACCCCCTTGTTCGGATAACCATCATTAAGGACCACATGAAGCATTACTGCTGAAGGAGATGGTTCTGCCAAGCGTTTTCGTTCGCAGCAATTCTGTTTCTCCATTTAATTTTGTCATATCTGAGGTCTGTTTCTTCATCTTATTTTAACCTAGCCCCTGCTCTTCATGAGGATGGAATAGAGCGTGCATCTTCTTTGATTGTTAATTGTTGGTTTCAAAATGTGTGTGACACATGGATGTGTTTTGTTGGTACTTCCCTAAGGAAGCGCGTTATGGTTCTATGTCAAATGCTGACTTTTTCTTTTTATAATGGGGCCATGCTCATGGATTCTCGTGACCATCTAATGTCTATGACTCAAGCCGCTCCGGCTTTATTTCCCCCCATTTTCAAATCGTTTACCCTAAGGTAATGCTGGTGTCCCCAAATAATGCAAATCCTGAATAAGACAAGTAAAAATCAGAATGTGTGTGTGTACGTGTGTGTGTTTATATATACATATTGCTACTGGGTGTACAGCTATGTATGCTGAGGCCAGAGGATAACCTTGAACAAGGAGGGAACCTTTTGTTTTGTTTTTAAAGGCAATGCTTCTTGCTCATCTGGAACTCACTGAGTTGGCTGGACTCAGCAAGCCTGAGTCATCTGCCTGTCTCCACAGCCCCGAAACTGGTATTACAGGAGTGAGCCACCATGCCTGGCTTTCTTTTTTTTCTTTGATATCTCTCTCTCTCTCTCTCTCTCTCTCTCTCTCTCTCTCTCTCTCTCTCTCTCTCTCTCTTGTTTTCTTTCTTTCTGTGAGCATTTGGGAATAGAACCCAGGTCCTATGCTTGAATGACAAGCATTTACCAACTGAGCAATTTCCCCAGCCATAAACATAGTATTTTTAAAAACTCTCTTGTAGTGGGGTATGGAAGCATAGGCCTTTAATCCCTAAAGACTCTGAAGGCAGAGGCAGATGGATCTTGGTGAGTGGTCTACACAGCGAGTTCCAGGTCAGCCAGAGCTACACAGTGAGACTTTATCTCCAACATCAAACCAAACCAAACAAAACCCGGAAATGCCATTTTATCTAATTGGTCTTCCAGGTGCTCTTAATTGTCTAAGCAATGGGATCACCTTTCCCTTTCCCTTATCTGTGTAAATCTGGCCGCTGTGAGGAAGCCTGGATTCCCACCTGGCTGGAAAGAAACTTCTCTTCCTCTTCCTTCACTTCTCCAACGCACACCAACCAAGCTCACAGGTTAAGCATATTCATAGAGCAAGCGAGAGTGTCAAAACAGCTGCTGTTAAAACGTATGTGTCTAAACAGACTTGGCAGGTGGTGTTTCCATAGGCATGCAGATGTAGAGAGATAGAGATACAGGCAACAATAACCATAAGAAGAGAAGGCCATAAATTTGAAGGGTGTGGAAATGGGAGGCACTGGAATAAGAGAATGGAGGGAAGTGATGTAATTACATTTTAACTTTTAAAAATTTATGTGAAAATTAAATACCAGATTATACTATACCTTGCAAAATATAGACACTGGTGGTTAATTAAAACCTGTAAAATTCCTTTGAGAGATGTTTCCTCACTTAAATCTCTTTGCCTCTGAGGAAAACAAGCTGCAACTGGCAAGCTCTCAGCACTCGGGTGGGATTCTTGATTCTTTTTCACGGACCACAAGAGCACTGAGGTGGCAGACCCAGATTCTGCCCTATGAATGCAGAGAATCTTGGTGGAAATCTCAAAGGGCAAGGTGAAGAAGTGACCGGTGCCTTGCCAAGGCTGGAAGTGTCTGTCAGGACTAGCTGGAGGACGCACCTCTTCCGAGTGCTGGGGAGATGGAGGGAAAGAGTCAGAATCCAGCAAGAGAAGGTGACCTATGTGTGAACCATGGCTGCACGAGGCTGGTTCACCATGCTGCAAGGGCACAGAGGGAAATCTGCTGCTTTTGCCAAAATGGGAGCAGAGATCAGAGGGAAAGACAGAGTTGTGAGCACAGGATGACTAGGGCCGCTGTGGCCCACCTTCCCTGAAGAGACTGCGTGGTGAGACTCACAGTGGGTGCCTGAAACTGTGGATACTGCTCTGCTGATGTATTCATGCACAATGGGGCTATTAGGAAGTTAACATAAGGGGAACTATGTGTTTAACTGCAGGTGGTTTCATACAGCCAAGACAAGGCCACGGAGGGAATTGACACCCAGGGGTGAACGGTGCAGGTTGGTGCAAAGCTGATACCACAAAAAGCAAACCTGTGGGTAACTGGGCATGAATAGAGTTCAACCAGTCCTGTGTGATCTTGTGCCATAGTGTGCACTGTATGCCTCTGTGTGTGTGTGTGTGTGTGTGTGTATAAGATGCAGGTGTATGTCAGAACTATACCTTGGAGGACATTTCTCTGTCACTATCTACCTTACCCTTTGAGACAGGTTGTCTTACTGGGACCCGAGACTCCCCAGTTTGACTAGGTTAGCCGGCTAGCAAGCCCTAGGGACCCTCCTGTTTCCCCACTAATATTGGGATCACAAGTGTGTATCACCACACCACCAGATGGTACTGGGGATCAAACTCAGGTCCTGGTGCTTGTGTGGAAGTCTTTTGCTAACCCATCTATCTCCCCAGTGCCGAGACTTTTTAAATATATTCATGAAAATATTGTTTCTGGGAGCCAGCAATTGGGCTCAGCATGCAAAGGTACTTGCTGCCAAACCTGGCAAGCTAAATTCAAACCACATAGTGGAAGGAAAAAACCAACTTCCTCAAACTGGCACTGTAGCATGAGTATGCACAGATATAGACACATACAATAATAAATAGTATTTTTTTAATTTAATTGATTTTTTTAAAAACAACACTAGAATATATACCCTCCCAAGCTAAACACTGGTTTGAGTACAATACTATATGTGTATATATAACTATGGAATAGGAAGTGGTATATAACATCTAACTTGTTCAGTTAGAAAGACATGCTGACCTAGCTGAAGCAGAGGACTGAGCAGAAAATTTGCTTCAAGGAGTTGCTTTTCTCCAAATGGAGGGGGGAAAGCCCACATCACAACTAAAAGTAATTATCTTTGTGTGATGAATTGCTTCCTTATCCACCACACCACTAAAGAGAGACTCACAAATTTGGCTTATTTAGCAAATACTTTTTGGGGGCTCAACATTGAGTCAGTGAGAACATAATTGAGTAGAACGCCTCCCCTCAATGTGACAAGATGGTCACAATTATAATGATGAGCATTGTTGGATAACGAGCTGATTGTGGGTACCATGAGTCACTCGGGGCTCGGTTCATTTACATGCGATAAAAATTACAGCATAGTAGTGAAATAGAAGGAGCCAGCCCCCTTCATCTTTTTTTCTTCACTGAGTACGCTTTTGTGTCGATCCATTGAGACAGAAAGAACCTAACCAAGGCACATAAAAACCCATCACAGAAGTGAAATGATCTTAAGAAAGAAGATACTGATGAAAATCTTTGCCATCTGTAGCCTGGAAACACTGTGGCATCCAGCTTGCTGGCATACGGAAAACAACTTGCTTCAGTAGTCCCTTACTGGGGCTGACACTTACTGGGTACTTATTGTGAGTGTAGGATTTGAGCCAAGTCTTTAACGCATCGATTTCTTTAATTCCTGTTAGACTGGTGTGTTGGTGTGCTCTCTGATTGTTAATGTCTATCTGCCAGTGAAGAAATTGCCACAAAAATCATTTAAACAGTTACCCAGAGATCTTCCTATAAACAACAGACTCAAGACTTGAACCCAGGCAATATGAACTGGGAGCTTGCTCGCACACATCACTTCAGTGTGGCGGAACCTGGACCTATGTTTTTACATCCAGTGAGACCCAGAGATCCTCCTGCTTCTAGTCCTGCCACCTCCCGGCTCTGGAGTTAAAGGCACATGCTAGCACAGACCAGTTTTTCATATGCGTTCTGAGGAGATAAACCCAAGTCTTTCCCCTTGTGGAGCAAGGCACACCACATGCACACACACCGACAGACATATACACACAGACACACCCATCACACACACACACACACAACCATGCACATCTTCCTTTCAAGAGTTTTACAATATTATTGCAAAACAAAATAATGGAATAAAACCTTGAGGAATACTATTTGTTGCTAATCACTGACAGTATGGCCTGAAACTGTAGACATTGACGTAAACAGGGTTTCTCTGCCTTCCTTGCAACTGCACTGTGAACATGTGGCCTCCGAGCCAAGGGAGGTTTTCGCTTCAGTCTTATCATCCTGGTGATTTTCTGACCTCCAGAAGTCAACCTCCTTCAGATATGTTTGGCTTTGAATTGAAGGCTCAAGAAGGTGTCCCTTGAGACCCATGGCACCAATGAGTCTCTGATTTGCTGATCCATCTTCTAGCTCTTGGGGTCTTTGCAAAGGAAATCCATATTGTCACCTTCATGCCATCATCTCAAATTCTGGGTTATGATTCTTTGTCTAGAGTATGCTTATCTTTCTTATAAAGATAGAATTCTTTAAAAAAAGATATTTCTGAGTTTCTTTCTAAGTCCTCCTTTTAGTTTTCTGAACATGTTTCAGTGTCTTTTATAAATGGTGGTGACAGGAACTGAGCATAATATTTAACCATCCCAGAAGAAAATGTACCTCAGCTTCTCTTAGAAAATATTCATCAGTTAATGAATTCTCAGTTCTCATTATCTGTTTTGTTCGGAACAAAATGCAGTTGGCTGATATAATCCTCCAGATACCCGGACATTTCATGTGCTGCTACGAAGCTGTGTCTTTCCTGTCCTAGTTTCAAGGAGCTGCATTGAGGCCCCAAATCAGCATCCTTAAACTTACAAATTATCCCTTTAAATTTTATCTTGTTTTATATGGCCCGGTCTTCAACCTATAAAAGGATTTTGATCACTGCATCTGATCCAAAGAGAACTCAAGGAAAAGGAGAAATAGAAGAGCAAAATTATGCACAGCTGGAAATGAGATAAGAATTTTAACATTCTCTGAGAGACACAATATTACAAAACAGAGAAACAATCCTCCCAGGTCACTGTCCCTAATTTGTAGGTTTTCCTGGCAAACAAATTTGTTCCGGCCTTGAGGAGAGAATAGGGATGCTGCAACCATTAATACGGATTCCATCGCGGCCTTCCCGGCATTTATTACAAAGGCTAAATAAAGCATGTCTGAATGTGGCTGGTGTGAGAGAGCATTTGGGACTGTGCACTGGCTGCTTGACTAGCTCTGCTCTACTCTGCCCTGGTTCCTGGGCTATCCTCAGATAGCCTGATGGAAAGCCATAGTTTGAAATAGGTACAAGCATCTTTGAGAAAGAGGGAACAGCTCCTTCTGCTTTCCTTCCCCCAAGAGTCAAAGAGATAATAAAATATGTTGACTGACAGATATCCAAAAGTATCTGAGAACAAACAAATGGCAGGATTGTTTTAAGCGTAGATTTTTGTGTCGATCCTAACTTTGGAGATGAAAGGGATGAGAAGAGAGAACCAGTGTTGGCCTGCAAGAGGGGAGTGAGGGAGAAAACAGGGAGAGGGCGCCCAGGAAAGCAAACAGGGAGAGGACTTCCTGGAGTCATCGGCACCCGCCTTACACACTGGGACTGCTGTGACAAAGGCCCACGGACTTCGTGGTTTATAAACAAGAGCCCTGTGTTTATCGTGGTTTCATGGGCTGAGAATCAGTGTTTGGGGTCCGGTATGGCCAGGTTCTGATGAATTCCTGATTTCTCTTAGTATCCTCACATCGAAAAAGGCAAAAAAATTGCCCCGGGATCTGTTATTTAAAGGTAGGAATTTTACTCACACGGACACCATCCCCCTAACTTGATTACCACCCCCGAAAGCCTTGCCTTTTCGTACCCTCACACTAGGGACCGGGAATTCAGTGGATTTGGGGGTGATAAGTCCAGTTCACTTTAATGATGAATTCTATCAATAGGCCTGCTGTGCCTTAATTAATGCCACCAATGTAACAGAATATCCGGAGCCCAGCAATGTATAAAGAAAAGTTCCCTTTGGGCCTTGAGGTTTAAGGGGCTGAAGAGTTTGAAGATGGGGCCCCAACACCTGTTTAGTTTCCATAGGTCACATGCAAAGTCAACACAAGACAGAAAACAGACAGCAGTCAGTCATATGTGAAGGAGTAGACTGTGGCAAGCTGATGTAAAATAACTCACTCTTGTGATGAATTCAGTCTCATCGGAAGTTCATTTGAAAGTTCACAAGGGTTGACCCACCATGATCCAATCATCAGTAGGGTTTTCCCTTCTGCCAACACATTGAGCGGCTAAGTTTCAGTGTGAGTTTTACTGAGACACTCTGACATTCAACCTAACACGGTCCAGTAAACAAGGAAAAAATGAGTCTTGAATTAAAAGATATGGGGACACGTTGTGATGTCTACAAGATCAGTTTCAATAGGAGGGAAGGACAGTGTCTCCTTTTCTTAATTTATGTAACTTTAAATTCAATTCTGATTCTTCCAAAAAGAAAAAAGAAACTTGGGGCTCTATCTTAGCCAGTCATTCAGTCTGGTGTCGTATTTTCACCAATTTCAATGCTTAGTTATTAACATGGTGGTGTTGTTGGAGGATGTTAGTTTGTTTCCTGGCCACCCAGACTCCCGAAATAATCACACAGAAATTATATTATTTGCAATACTGTTTGGCCAATAACTTAAGCATATCACTGGCTAACTCTTATATCTTAAACTAACCCATCTCCATTAATCTGTATATCATGTGGCTGTGGCTTACTGGGTAAAGTTCTATCCCTGGAGTCTGTCTCTGGCGGGGCTACATGGTTTCTCCTGACTCCACCTTTTGTCTCCCAGCATTCAGTTTAGTTTTCCCCACCCAGCTCTGCTCTGCCCTATCACAGGCCAAACCAGCTTCTTTATTCATTAGCCAACAAAAGCAACACATAGGAAGAAGGGCTTTCCTCACCAACATGGCATGGCTCCTTCCTCTGATTTCATTTTCTTACGACTAAAGTCCAGCAGGCTAAGGTAATATCTGAGTTTGTCAGAAACAATCCCCACTCCTGAGTTTTTGTTTAGCTGAATATAAAATTACCAAAGGTCCATTCTCTCTTAGCATATGGAAAGCATAATATTCCTCTTCATTACCATGTTTGTTAACAACTTACTTTCCATCAAAATGTTATTTCTCTGTCATTAGATCCACATTATGCCCCTTGGCCTTGTAAATCTGGGTTTCACTCTATATGTGAGTGTGGGTTTGTTTTTGTTTGCTGGATCCCACTCGACATGTGGTGTGATTGTTTTGTTTTTTTTCTGAAAAGTTCCCAGCCAACTCCCCTTAAAATATCTCATCCCTGACAATCTGTTCATTCTTTCCTCAGGCTGAAAATATTATTGAACATGTGCTGGGACCTCTGTGTTTCCCCTCAGCTTGTGTCCACTCTCTTCTGCTTTAGTCTCTTCCTTTTGTCTTTGCTGCATTCTCTATATATTCTTTGATGCTGTAACTTAAATCTTCTGGAAGTTTTTTGTAAAATATTGTTTTGGATTTATTTATTTTGTTTGCATGGGTGTTTTTTAAATTTATTTATTTATTATTGATTTTTATTGAGCTCTACATTTTTCTCTGCTCCCCTCCCTGCCTCTCCCCTCTCCTTCAGCCCTCCCCCAAGGTCCCCATGCTTCTAATTTACTCAAGAGACCTTGTCTTTTTCTACTTTCTACTTCCCATGTAGATTAGATCTGTGTATGTCTCTCTTAGGGTCCTTATTGTTGTCTAGGTTCTCTGGTATTGTTATTTGTGGACTGGTTTTCTTTGCTTTATGTTAAGAACCACTTTATGAGTGAGTACATGTGATAATTGTCTTTCTGTGCTGGAGTTACCTCACTCAAAATGATGTTTTCTAGCTCCATCCATTTTCCTGCAAAATTCAAGATGTCGTTGTTGTTTTTTTTTCAGCTGTGTAGTACTTCATTGTGTAATTATATCACATTTTCCTTATCCATTCTTTGGTCGAGGAGCATTTAGGTTGTTTCCAGGTTCTGGCATGAGTATTTTGACTGCAAGTGAGTATGTGTACCATGTGTGTGCAGTGCCAAAAGGAGCCAGAGGGGGCATCAGATCTCATGGAACTGGAGATACAAGCTGTTTACAAGCCCCCTAGTGGGCACTGGGAATTGATCTGGGTCCTCTGCAAGAGACTGACTAATGATCCTAACCACTGGGCCACTCTCCAGCTCCTGAGTGTTCTTTGAAGAGAGCATTCCAATGTTTTGGGTTTTCCATTTCTGAAACCTTGTATCTAATATTGTTTCCCTCCAGTTACCTTTATGATAGCCTTTCACATTTTGTATTTTCTGTGTTTCTTCAGCCAGCTGGGTTCCCAAGTAGCTGAAATGAGAAAAAGGCAGCAATCCCAAAATGAAGGAACACAGGCCGTATCTCCAGCACCCGGAAACCAGAGGCCCAACAACACCTGCTGCTTCTGCTGGTGCTGCTGCTGTAGCTGCTCCTGGTAGGTCACCTAAAATGTCTGAAATTAGAGCCAAAGAATATGATTTTTGTTGCAATTTATCCACTGACACGCTGAAGGATATGTTTATTCTCCGCCCCCCCCCCATCAAACCATAAAGAGAAAGACAAGCTGGTCTCTAAGTTATCTGTCTTATGCTAAATGTCCACGATTCAGGCCTCTTTCCAGGTCCAGATTCACAAAGTGTAGTGAATGTGAAAATCAGTCCATTCAAAATCTCTGAGAGTTCCATGGACCAGACAGCACAAGATGAGACTAGACTTACTGGAACTTTCCATTGAACCCTAAGCCTGGGATTTTTTTCTAGACCCAATTTCCCCAAGAGAGCTACTAGCCTAGCAGTGGCTACTAGGTCTCCTTGGCCTATTTCAAAATCTGACAGAAGGCTCAGGTGGCTGGGTCATCTTCTGCATGGTCTCCACTGATTTCCAGCGTCCATTAAAGTTGCTCTTTGATATGGGATGGAAATCTGTCCTCCTAGTGAATTGGTGGTTATTACAGACATCAGGAAGGCTCAGAAGGCTCAGACTAGTCATTTATGTATATAAACATATATATACATATATATATATGCTTCCTAAATGATGATTCTCTGTTAGGGAAAGTCATACATGATTAATTTGAATTCGACTTCAGAGGGAGGAAAGAGAGTTCTAGGTGGAGTTGCTGTCTCCATCATAGTTACACTGATTTTGTCCTCATCACTGCCACAGAGACTACTGAGCACAAGTCTTAGCCCATGAACAACCTAATGAGAGAGTGCGGGGCTTCCTAAGTCAGACTGCCAGAGATCAACTGGTGTCCTTGTTTGTTACCAGCTGTGTGACCGGTAATACATCAGGTCATCTTTCTGGTCCTCACAGCCTTACCTGTCAAATAACAAATGTAAACCCATACCTCATAAGGCTATAAAATTAAATGAGATGCTACATGCGGTGCCCTAAGAGGAGCGTGTGACACAGAGTGAACATCTAATGGATTTAGCTCCCCAGGTAATGGATAATCGCGTACTGTAATAATAGAATCCGCTCAAAGAGTGCAGTGCAAAATTAAAAAGCCAGCATGGAGGGCCAGCGAGATGGCACAGCAGGCAAAGGGACTTGCCGTGTGAGCTTGGTGACCTGAGTTTGATCCCTGGAACCAGCATGGTGACAGCAGAGAAGCAACCCTGTTGGACCATCTTCTGACTCCACACGCCTGCCACGGCACACCCATTCCTTCACACACACAAACGCATGCACAGCGTATATACACACAGCAATTATGAAAGTTTAGAAGCAGCATGTAGCTGCAACATCATGTGTGATGATATTTAATTTGTATTTTAATAACTAAAGCTCGCCTGAAGATCGGGGAGTAAGACAGCCACACGGATCAGCTGTACAAACCAGGCAGTGGTGATACACACACACCTTTAACCCCAGTGGCCACACCAGTTTGCCATAGAAACCGGGTGGTAGTGGTACATGCCTTTAATCCCAGCACTAGGGAGGATTATAAAATGGGAAGAGACAGGTTTCAGGCTCAGTCTCATTCTGAGATTCCTAGAGGCAGGATCGCCATTTCAGACTGACGTAGAGGTACAAGTCAGTGCCTGGCTGCTTTGCTTTTCTGGTCTTCAGGATGAACCCCAATATCTGTCTCTGGATTTTCATTAATCATACAACAATCATGCCTGCACACACACAAGCATGCACACACATCATGTATGCACACAACAATAATGAATGTTTAGAAACAGCATGTAGATACAACACAGAAATTATCCCAGAAAATAAACCATTTTTTTTCTAAATTCTGTATAAACATCAGCTACGGTTCTACAGTATTAAATATGTGCTTCTATTTCTCATTTGCTCTTTGCCATGCTCTTGAAATAAGTCATTATTTTATTTGCCTGATAATATTTAGTTTTTGATTTTTTTAACTTTCTTTCATGTGTATGGATATTTTGCTTGCATGTACATCTATGTGCCATGTGCCTCATGGTGCTAAGAAAGACCAGAGAGGACATCAGATGGTGCTGAACTGCCACGTGGGCTCTGGGAATCGAACCCAGCTCACCTGGAAGAGCAGCCAGTGCTCTTAACCACCGAGCCATCTCCCCAGTTCCAGTTCATTCTTTTCAGAATTAAAATACACTACAATAACCTTAAAGTTGGGCGGCACTTTGTTAGACACCTAATAAACAGACATTGGTCATTTTAACGACAGGGATTTATTCTGAGAGATGTAAGTAGGGCCATTTCTTCCTTTAGATAGCATCATACATTAGACCTAAACAAATGGTAGATCATGCAGGCCCATCACTCCATGTGGATCCTTGAGAACTCAGTAGGCAGGAGATGGATGCTGTCAGTGTAGCTCCTTTGACTAATTTGATGAGTGATATCATCTATCTTATTTTATTTTTGTGTATGGGTATTTTGTGTATATATGTACCACATGCGTGCAGTACCTAAAGAAGCCAGATCCCCTTGAACTAGAGTTATAGACAGGTGTGAGCCACTATGTAGGTGTTGGGAACTGAACATGGGTCCTTCAAAGAACAGCCAGGGCTCTTAACTGCTGAACCACCTCTCCAGACCTGTGACATTGTATGTACTCGTGCACTCTACCAATAAAAAGTACACTACAGTAAATACAAAAATTATCCATTTATCCAATTATCAATATAGTTATTTGTCAGCAAGTGTGTGCTACACATAACTACATGTGCTGTGTGCTCATGGGACCTACAGGATAGATGACTGTCTACACCATCATCAGAGATGAGTGGGCAATGTGTTGCACTACACTATAGTGCCTAAGTTCTCACTAAGATAGGGAATTTAAAGTTCCATTATGATTAAGGACCAGCATTACCTATGATCTGCCACTGATGGAAACATTTTTATGTCGTATGTAACTATACTCCATGAGATTTGATTCCATTGCCTCATAGACATCTATGTCTCTGGGACAGTTTGATGTTTACGAACGAGTTAGGGTGTTTGATTATTCAGCTCGTTCACAAGCATCAAGTTGTCACCAAACACAGAATAGTTTCTGGAAGCTGCATCCGCCTTCAACACCTTTGGAGTGATAACAGACTCCCGCAAAGGTGTGATGCCGTGGCTGGGTGCTGGGGTGTTAGCTAGCTTGAAACAAGAATCTAGTTGTCAGAACTGCTCTTGCCAGCCATGGTTATGATCCCCTAAAATAATAGTCTATACATTTATGAGACATGAAAGCTGTGATAGGTAATTTCTCTTTTAACACGAAATTTTACTCTTTGTGTTCATCATGCATAGTGATAAATCCCACTAGGATGTTTTTGTGTTAAGTATATCTCGAGTAGATTCAACCCTCGCCTTCCCCTGTCTCTTCCCTCTTCACCCCTTCTCCTATTCATTCCCCCAGATAGAAGCAGTTTAGGTTTTCAGAAAGCACAAAAATTCAATAGCCTTGCATTATGGATTTTAATTATAATTTTGTTTACTTAATTTCAGATGAAAATGTCCTTTACACATAAAGTTTTCAGAATTTCATTATTTTTGAACTTTGAATTTAGGAAAGAAAATTCCAAGCTTTACATTTTTTCGAGTAAGTTAAAAAAAAAAAGAAATGTTCTTTAAATTTTCCAGGCTAGGTCAAAGGGCAGAACAAAACAGCATGACAAAGTGATTTCGAGCCTGAGAAGCGTTAGGAATCAAAACACGAAGCAGCTGTCACCACGGATGGGGACTGTTGCCATGTGACGGGTTTCGCTTCCTTTTAAGGAAATCAAGGGCCGAAAAACATAAATTTCTATGTCTAGGAACAAATGTAAATGTTCACGATAGCTCCCCGTCATGGGCTTTTAAAATAATGTAGTGTTGGTTTCAGATTTGTATTTCTCATCTGTACTTCACTGACAGCCGCCACTCATTTTATAATTTACCCCCCCCTTATAAAATGATCAGCATATTTCATGGTAGAAGGGGTGCAGAGTGCATTCCTGCTGGGTCTCCCGACAGTCTCCTCCACGTCTAGAGTGGGACATCACTCCTAGTGACGGCTAGGGACTGCCGCCTTGTGAATGAGCCACTTGCTTCCCTAACACCGTCTCCTCCTGTTGTTCCCTGTGTCCTCCATTTCAAGAAGAAATGTCAGGAAATGAGGTGTGCATCCTTTAACGGCCTCATACATGAACCACGAATGCCCAAAGGACAGTGAACAAAATCTGTGTGCACACCGAGCCTTTTCTGCAGGAAAAGCGGTACTTTGACAGGACCACTTTCTGAAGGCTCCAGGTCCACCCTTACGTGCCTCTTCAGCTAGCCGGCTCCTGACTGATTCTTTCTACTGAGGAACACTTTGAAACGTCCTGCTGCTTCTCGCCGCCTGCTGTCGGGACGGTATGACACATATAGGAGCTGCTGAAATGCTTGTACCCAAAACAACATGTGTGCAAGTGCCCTGGGGACTAGAAACTCCCTTGTTCACAAAAGTTCCTTGTATAGGGCATGAAAAAGGTCGCAGAGTAAAAGCTTTCCGGGTGTTTTTGAACTGAAAGCCAGAGCTCAAATAATCTGCAAACCTCTCGTGACAGCAGAGGTTGCATTAAAATAACCCAGGCTAGTTTCCCCCCAAGTCACTGGGTGCTGCCTCCTCTTCAATGCCTGCCTGCTTTTGGTGGTGTTCACCAAGCAAGAAAGATGAAAAATGTGAACCCAATGGTCATGGTCTACCCTCCCCCTAGTTCACGTGACCTGTCTGATGATGACTGATGGCCAGTGTCTCAGTGCTTTGAGGACTGTGATAAAACACTATGGCCAAAAGCAACTTGAGGAGGAATTATCTTTCATCTTAGACTTCTAGGTAAAAGTCCATCAGTGAGAGAAATAAGCACAGAAACTCAAGAAAGGGAGGAATCTGGAGACAGAAGCTGAAGCAGAAACGACGGGGTGGGGCGGGCAGTGCTGCTTCCTGGCTTGCTCCTCATGGTTTGCTCAGCCTGGTTTCTTATGGCACCCAAGACTACCAGCCCAGGAGTGACATCTCTCACGGCAAGCTGGACCTTCCCATGTCAATTATCAGACAGAAAAAAAAAATTCACTGCAAGTTTGCCAATGGGCCAATCCGACGGGGACATTTTCTCATTCATGGTTTTCCTCTTTCTAAATGGCTGTGACTTGTGTCAAGTTGACATAAAATGAGCCGGCACAGTCAGGTCATGGCTAGGGAGAATAAAGGATCCAAAAGCTTCTTGACAGAAGCCATCCTGGGGCTCTTGTTTTCAGTTTCCCTTGGACTCATTCTTCCTCTGACTGTTTTATGTATTAGACACAGTATTGTCATTTGCAATTAAAAGGACTCACGTGATTGAACATTTGGTCACCAGTTGAAGATGCCATTTGGGGAGGCCACATAACCCCCGCCTTTTCTTTTTAAGGATTAAAGGTTTAAACCTTTTTTTAAAGCCTTACCTTTTGGTAAGGCTTAGCTGGCAGGCAGGCATGGGCTACTTGGTGTGCACCTCTGAGGACGATTGCACCCCTGATTCAAGTCTGCATCCCTCTCTGCTTCCTGCCTGCCCTTATGAAGGGGGCAGCCACCACAAGGTCCCATCTCCACAGAAGACGCTTCCCTGCTATGATGAATGAATAGCCCCCAAGGCTAGAAGCCAAAATAAGAAACAAAACTATCTTCACCAAAAAAAAAAATGATGATGGAAATATGTCTTTTAATTGCATAGGTTGGAAACATACCTGCTATAGAGGTGAGATTAGAAGGCAGGCATTTTAATATGCAGTGCCCTGACTAGGCCCCATTCATATGATACTTGCAAACCTTTCATTCCCAGGTTGGATACGAACCACTGATAAAGACAACTTTCCCAGTCTAACTCACAGTCTCAAATGCTACTTGGGGTATTGTTCGCCAGGTTTGGCCAGTGACAGTAGATTCTTTACAGGAAAGATTGGTCACGGAATAAATTTAGTAAATTAACTAGTCCTTTGAAACTAAAACTATCATCTTGACACATTCGTTTCCAGAATTCTCAGACCGTGGGATAGATCTCACTAAGCAAATGTTGAGACCTTCATAAACATGCCTTCGGTTGTCCCTCCCTCCATTTTTAACAAGTACCAAGCCTCTGTAATTCAAAACAGTGCAAAAAGAATGTGCTATTTTATCCTCCGATGCTGTCACCCCTGAGCTCCCTGCCAATGGAAATACTAAGATGCATGCTTCCGAAGCCAAAGGATATTTTTTGCAAAGGAAAACAAAAACCCAAGTCTGCACCATGGTGAAGAAACCACTCCCTGGAAATACCGAGACTCGCAGCATGCAAGCTGAATGATCTCATTAGAGGCTGCAATGAGCAAGTGTCTCCTGTGTACCTGTCGCCCTCAGAGAGCTGATTCATCTCGCATGAAGAATAACCCGTTCCTCTGAAATGATTTTCTCTACACAGCACTTATGACAGAATCATCGTGAACATAGCTTATACAGAGGTCCTGGCTTGAGACGCCATCCTACAACGACATGGGGGAAGTTCCTCAATAGCTCCTACAAGCTATGTGAAGTTTACCAGCAGATCGTAGCTGTCATAGGCCATGGAAAAAAAGCCAAAGAGTGGGCGGTAGGTCTCTGAAACGTCTATGCAGCATTCGTTCATTAAATCACAAGGTTACAGTCAATTGATTATCCATTGTTGGTATGGTTTTATCTCATCAACACTCATTCACCAAGTTCACCCTGTCTCCATGGTGACAACGAACAGAGTCATTAGACAATCCAGGCACCAGGACTTGGTTTGATTACCAGGTTAGCTTTTGAAAGAGCTCAGTACTTCAGCTGCCTCCGATCACATCTAAAACAGACTTAATAGGTTCCTCTCTATCGTGAAGCTGTCGGAATAAAACCTAAGCTGACCTGTGTCCACCACAAATATAGTCTCCCTACCTTTTTTTGAAATTTCACTTACTTAAAAAAAAAGTGCTTTTCTGTGGAAGAGATGGCTCAGTCTTTGAGAGCACTCGTTGCTCTTGCAGAGGACGCTGCTTCAGCACCCTGCACTCACATGGCAGCTCACCACCATCCAGAACACCAGGCCCAGGGGATCTGGCGCCCTCTTCTGGCTCCTGTGAGCACTAGGCACACAGTCAGTGTAGTATAAATACGTAGAGAAAACAATCGCATAAAATAAAAATGAATTAATCCTTTAAGGATGAATATTTTCATTTTTTAATATTTATTTATTTATTATGTATACAATATTATGTCTGTGTGTATGCCTGCAGGCCAGAAGAAGGCACCAGACCCCATTACAGATGGTTATAAGCCACCATGTGGTTGCTGGGAATTGAACTCAGGACCTTTGGAAGAGTAGGCAATGCTCTTAACCTCTGAGCCATCTCTCCACAGACACATTACACAATTTAGGTTTCCAGTGGAAAGATGCAAAGGGAAGAAATGAAATAGTGGGTTAATTTATCACGCAGAGCATATTTAGGAGAGTAAAGAGTCGCCATGACACAATAATAGCGGAAGAAAGATGGTTAACTTGAGTCAGCTCAGTAAGGAGGGAGCCACCTTGGGAGCTAAGACAGCGCCTCTGTACGGCAGCTAGTTCAGTACAGAACAAAGACAATAGCCCAGCAAACTTTCTGGGGACATCACTGTGATTTCTATGACATGAGTACCCTGAGGTGGAGACAGGAAGAGAGAAGTCTGTGCAGTAGGCAGTGCCATGAGAGGAAAGTAATGCCCTAATCCACGCGTTCCCTCACAGGCAACTGCAGAGGGATGTCATCTACGTAATTCTTGATGGTGTCAAATTCATAATCAATATTAATCATCACATAGATCTTTGTTTTGATATCAATATATATGAACCTACCTCTCACGGATGACAGCATCGGTTGCCAAGTGGAAGGCAAATGTTTACCATTATTTTTTAATAAAACCATATATATTTCATAAAACTATGGAACCATCCCAATTATTCATCCTATAAGTGACAGAGCACGGGTAGCGCCGAGTGTTTCCTTCTGAATAAAAGCTGCCCTGTCACATTCAAAGACAACACAAAAATTCTCAAGATATTTTTTTTCCCTTAAATAAAGCTGACTTTCAGGACACAACATGAGAAGACTAGGCAGTCTGGGATTAGGCAGATCTGGTATGTCTCTTTTATCACATGTAAACATGAAGCCCTTGACAAGTCTCCTAATCCCTCTTAGCTTCAGCTTCTTCTCTAGTACTATGTGAGTAAGAACATAAACAAATGTGTGTATGCGTACACACACACATATGTTCACATGTGTGTGAGCCTACATGTATGGTCATGTGCAGATATAAAGACCAGAGATAAACCTCAGTTGTCGTCCCTCAATAACCCTCTGACTTGTCTGTTATCACTGCATGCTCAACAATGAGGCTAGCCTGGCAGGACAGGGAGTCCCCTGGCCACTGCCTCCCTAGCACTGGGGTTACAGCTCTGTACCACGTTTTTATATGGGTGCTGGGGCTGGAAATCAGGTCCTCAGGTTTGTAGAGCAAGAGTTGTATTTTCCAGAACTTGTGTACATAGAAGCCTTTTACTCTACAATCTTCACATGAGTAATCCTTAACTAAAGTTATCCTGACCTCACAAGTCTCAGTGTACAAGGGATTTTCTGGACATAGTAGGATTTGAGTACTGTGTGCTTGCCAATGTTCTCATTAGCACGTTGCCAGTTGATGTAACCAATACCATTTCTGCATTCTCTCTCACTGTGCTTTTGCTCTTGGGTTCTCTGATAACTAGAATCTTCTTGAAAGGTGCACCACACCGGCAGAAAACCCTCAGAGCCCCAGAGATTCCATATACAGCCCTCACGTTCCCCTGCATATTAACATTGTTATTGCCGATCATATGTATCCCCAGTGATATCCCCCACTTCTATTCCACAGGAAATCTTAGTCATAGGAACTGGGAAGTCCCAGTCAAGCTATGAATGGGAAATGAATCCCTGCCAACTATGAAGCGCATTTCTGTAGATCCACTGCTAACGTCGTAACCTTCCCCCGTCTGCAGTTTTTGCAAGAACACTGAGTCACACTCCTGCACCCCAGTCGAATAAGTCATGTAAAGAGTAGGGTGAATACCCACACATCCTCTCCAAGACAGTGTCTGTCCACGAATGGGAATTGCTTTGGCCTCCTCAACCTGAGGTACTTGTTCTTCTCCAAAAGCATCCACTAGCTACTTCTAAATTGCAAAGACAATGACAATGGGTTGAAAGAGGAGCTTAAATAGCTTCCAGCCCACTCTGAGACCAGAAGAGCCCAATGGCTGGCTTGTAGCTTATACTATCATCTGTATAGTTGGTCCTGTAGGTCTCTTCATTTCAGGGAAAAACAGAGATTCACTCTTCATACCAAATAAGAAAATTTGATCCTCTAACTGAACATCAGCTTGCACAATAGATCTAGATTTTAGCCATATCATTTCTTGTTAAAATAGGCTGGAAGATCCCAAAGCTAATCAGCTTGTCAATGTACCTAAAATATCTGTTTTAGGATTTGCAATAAAATTTAATACAGAAAAAAAGGATGTTTTTTTTTTAAACCTACCTTTAAAAAAATGTGTATTATGGAGAAAAGTCAAAACCAAGGAGAGATTGAGTCAGGCTGAAAAAATGTGTCTTTGTTTTCCATGGATTAAAACAAGGAAAATCTTTTTGTTTGTTTGTTTATTTTCTTCAAGACATGATTTCACTATGTAGTTCTGGCTCTTCTGGAACTTACTCTGTAGAGCAGGCTGACCTCAAACCCACAGAGATCCACCTGCCTCTGCCTCCCAAGTGCTGGAATTAAAAACGTGTGCCACTATGCCTAGCACAAAGTAAACTTTTATGCTTAAGCTAAGCTGAAATTGAAGTGATGTGGAGCGTCTCCTCTCACAATGGATCTTTTAAAACAATATATATGTATATTATATATGTTTGTCATTATTTACATATAGATATATAGGCTTTCAGCCACCCTTTGTTAGCTAAAACCCTCCCTAAGTATATGTGACTGTTTCCCATACTCACACACAGTACAAAATGACTAGTTATTGGAAGGGATACTGAAAATGCTAATAAGAGTATGCCAGCATCATTCTTTGTTGTTTGTTTTCAGGACAGGTTTCTCTTTGTAGCTGGCTTTCCTGGAACTTTCTCTGAGACTGGGCTGAACTTGAACTTAGAGCCCACCTGCCTTTGCTTCCTCAGCGAGTGCTGGGAGTAACTATTTTTTTGTTTTTGTTTTTTTGATTTTTGTTTGTTTTGTTTTGATTTGATTTGATTTTTCGAGACAGAGTTTCTACGTAGCTTTTGGTTCCTGTCCTGAAACTAGCTCTTGTAGACCAGGCTGGCCTTGAACTCACAGAGATCCGCCTGCCTCTGCCTCCCGACTGCTGGGATTAAAGGCGTGTGCCACCACCGGCCCAGCTGGGAGTAACTGTTGACAGGGGTTTCTGTCCCGCCCAATCCTGCAGCCGTTCAGTCCCAAAGAAACACACAGAGATCTACATTAATTATAAACTTGCACGCCTCTTAACTTAGGCTTCTTATTAACTAACTCTTACAGCTTAAATTAGTCCATAATTCTTATCTGTGTTAGTCACATGGCTAACCAACCTTTTATCAGTGAGGAATTCTCATCTTGCTTCCTCAGTGTCTGGGTGATGACTGCAGACTGGCCTTTCTTCTTCCCAGAATTCTTCTGTTCTGGTTGCCCCACCTACACTTCCTGCCTGGCTACTGGCCAATCAGCATTTTATTAAACCAGTACAAGTGACAAATCTTTACAGGGAACAAGACCATTGTCCCACAGTAAGTAATGGTGTGCACCAGCATGCCCAGCAATGCCAGCATCTTTTAAGACAAAAATATTTCAAAATCAAGTGACTTTGAGCCAGGGAGTATTCATTCTGAACACAGCTCAAGGTGAAAATCTACTCTCCCCTTCCATCTTGATTAATACATCCACAAAAAAAAAAACTAAACAACTATTATCAAAGTCCTTGGAACAACAGAATCATCTAAATGTCTTACACAAAAGAGAATATTTATTTTTCCAAAAAGCATAATTGCTCTCAGAGAGATTTTTGGTCTTTCTTCTGACTTAACCTTGTATTTCTAAAGCAAACATAGCCATCTAGTGGAAGCAACTTTAATAGCATATGATCTTACTCCAGGTATTTAAACATCAATCATAACAGCAACAAAAAGCTGAATGAGTTCTTATTTCGCTACATAATATATGATTGTAAAAAGTAAGACTCCTTGTGATGTGGTATGCTGTGATTGGTTGATCCTCTTGAGACTGGGTCTACAGAGCATGGGTTGACTTTGAAGGTGACCTTCAGCCTCTGATTCTCCAGCCTTCCCATCCCTGGTGTCGGAACTACAAGCGTGCACCACCACGCCTGGCTTTATGTGGCTCTGGGAATTGAACGCAGGGCTTCATGCACGTTAGGCAAGCGTTCCACTCATTGGTCTCCATCTTTGTTTTCTTTAGCATTGCATTAAATACACCAAAACTGTATGTGTTGCATGACAGTTCCAGACATGAATTTCAAATTGTCTGTTCTCTACATGCCATTCAAAACCAAGCTATATTATAAACATGGCCGTGGAGATGTTCACCTCTCAGTTTAAAACTGACCTATTCTCTGCCTGACATTGAAGGCATCCTTGGCCACTGTCTGACTTCAGTGTGTTTGTGCTTTGTCTGCTACTGTTTCAGTGTGCTGTGTTCTGGGGTGGGTGTGGGTTTGTGTGAAGACTGTAGTGCTGTTTGTGTCTGGTGTGTGCGTTCTGTGTGCCCTGTGCTGTGGACAAATGCCCTTAGCACTCTGATATGGCCCTCCCACAGATTTTCTCTAAGATTGGACCACTTCTGTGAATAACTGAAAATGTAGAACATCCAGGACAGCTTTTCTAAGAAGAGGCAGTGGTCATGCTGCCGAGCAAAGCTCGCATGAGGCTGGAAGTCAGAGGATGTGGGCCCCAGCTTGCTGCGGTTGGGGGCAGTGTGTGAGTCGGCCTGAGCACCTCTGTCCTTGCAAATGAAAAGGTGCTGGTCCCTGATCCCTGATGAGGGTGGTGCCCTTCCGGAGCTTTTCTGTCACTGTGGGCTAAATCTGTGCACTTTACCCATTCCTCACTGCATTTTACATAAATACGTGTGATCATCTGCAATTCCAGCATCACCATGGCTACTGCAAAGGTTTCATGATATTTACCACTTTCTCAAAGCCTTGTTTCTAAGCACTGATTGTTTTCTTACAGCAGCTGACCGCCTTCCAAAATGAAGAGTGCTTTATTTCTTATAAAGGGCGAGGAAAGCCGCCTCCAGCTTCAGGCGTTTCTCCCGCCCCTCCCACCTCTTTACCCCCCACCACAATTCACGCTGCTCTGCAATCAATCCACCATCCATGCGCAAAGCCCACTTTTCTTGCTCTCTCAAATGTACTAGACATATTTCCTTCCGTCCTGAGGTCACCAGGCCTGAGAATCTCTAGCGAGTCTCCATGATTGCTTTTGCAGCTATAGCCTGGGCTCCATGCCCCTGAAGTGTGTAGGCTTTGATGGAGAGCCCCACAGGGAGCACGGTGGGTGTGTCTCCTTCTCTTTGTGTCTTAGATCAGAAGGTAGAAATGTCTATTTAACTGTTATCAACCTGAAAGTGAAGAAGGAAAAAAAGTCACATAACTTAAGGAGTGAGCAGTCGACTCTGACTTACAGTTTGAGGTGTAGTCCATGATGGCAGGGAAATCAACATACGGGGAGCTTGAAGCAGCTGGCCACAACACATCCGCAGTCAAGAAATAGCAATGAACATGTCTTAATGTCCAATTCCCTTCCCCCATTTTATATAGTCTAGAACCCCCTACAAGATTCTTAGTCCCACCGACCATCAAGTTGGGTCACCTTACGCTAACTAATACAGTCAATATAACCCCCATAGGCATGCCCAGGGGCCCATCTCTCCAGCGATTCTAGAACCTGTCCAATGGGCAGTTAACACACACATCCTTTTGAGATCTCACAACTCTTATGTTTAGTGAAGGGGGATGGTCTTTTTTTTTTAACTTTTTCAAACATACAGAATACTGAGAAGGTTAGAATAAAAATATGAGTCATAATTTATTACCTTCAAAAACAGTCCCAAGCCCATGAGTCCTTAGGGCAGAGCCAAGTGGAAGAAAGAGACAGTCTCTGGACAGGCAGGCAGCCAGACCAGCAACGATTTCACCCTCGTTTTCTCCATCTCAAGCTCTAGATGACATTTCTGGTAACTAATCTTTCTTTCCTCTGTGTGTGTGTGTGTGCATGTATGCAAGTTTGCACAAGAGAGCACACACGTGCACAGACTTGAGGAAGGTTAATATCAGAAATCTACTTTCCAACTTATTCTTTGAGGCAGAGTCTCTCAGTCAAGCCCAAAAATCACCCCTTTGGCTAGTGTACCCAGCCAACTATCTCTGGGTATTCTTGTGCTATGTGCCTATGTTACCACTGCTTAAGATTGGTTTTTTTTTTAATCGAAAGCTAAGGCTGTGCCCAGTATTAAATTAAAAGCGGCACCCGTGGAGAACAGTGAAGCATTTACTGAATGTCTGTCACAACTAGTTTTAGTCCAAATGTGTGTCCATATTTTACCATCTGTAGAAACGAGAGATGTAAACAGAATCCAATATTTCATACTGATGGCTCTAATATGGCGGCATTTGAGATGTTTGTAAACATGGCAGGAACAGACACAAGAGCCAGGATTTATGCTCGGAAGTGTGTGATTCATGCACATGGACTCCAGATTTGTTGCCTGCAGCGGAGGCCCAAAGGGAAGCAATTTCCAAGATATGTTCCACCGAGTGAGCGGTGACCTGCGTTTTGTGTGGTACCTTCTCTGGGACACTGGGTAGAAATGAGGAACTTCCGGTCTCAATGAGAGCTTTCGTAAAAGTCACGAAAGACGCATATTTGATATATGTGGGGGAAATGCCACAGCGTAATGTCAGCGTTGTGTCTCACCAAACAGCCACTCAGATTCCAGGAACACCTTCACTCAAAGAGCAAGCGACGAATCTTAGGACTGCGGTTACGAAGGCGGCAGTTTCCTGGGCTACCTTGGACATCAAGCGTATCCCTAGTGCCAACACGCTGGGCTAACTTGAGCACTGCTGCTTTCTCTCAGCCCCTCGCCCCAGGCTGCACCAAAGCCTCTGCCGCTCTAGTCCTTGGACTGTTGCCAGGATCGGTGCCTCTTGGAACCGGAATTTTTTGACTCTGCCACTTTTTTTCACAAGTTTACATTCTCCCATGACTCTATTTCAGCAAGCTGGCCACTGCCCCCTAGGCTGGGAGTACTTTACTTCTTTATTAAGTTTTATTTATTTATTCTTCGTTGTATTAAAGGATCTTTCCCGGCGTTGATTAGTCTCTTCTCTCCAATGGATGTACTTTTGCCAATTAATTTTCCTACCTAGTCAGACTCAAAGGTAGCTTAGCCTCGCTGGTAGGAACCTGAACTCTTTTTGCTTGTTTGTTTCTGAGAAAGGGTTTCTCTGTGTAGGTCTGACTGTCCTGGAACTCACCCTATAGACCAGGCTGCCCTTGAACTCAAAGAAATCTGCCTGCCTCTGCCTCCTGAGTGCTGGGATTAAAGGCTTATGCGACCACCATCCTGCGGAACCTGAATTCTTTAAATTCTTCTCGACATTCTCTCCATCTTTCCCTCCCACAATCTGAGAGTCACAACTATATTCACAAGACGCCGTCTCTCAGTTTCACTAGCCAGACTTTCTAGGCTGAGAAGAACATCTCATGGGTTACCTCCCTGACCCCACAGGCTTCCCTTCTACCGCGGCCATATTTAGTGGTTAACAATGACTGTACCTAACAGGAGGCCTGGTATATATAGTAGGCACTCAGTAAAAATGTAGAGTTACAGCCAAACCATACAACTCTGCTCTGTTTTTGACCAACTTGGACCACTCGGACCTTTGCTTTCCTTCCCTATACAATGGGGATGGTAACATTTAACGTAGAGAGAATGGTGTCACTAAAAGCTAACTTCCATCACTGTTGGTTGTACATGGGTGAATGAGCCAATGGAAAAGATGCTATGGGATCTTTGCTTGCTCCTGATGGGTTCCCAAGAAGCCCATCATCTTCTGGACAGAAATATCCATTTGTTTGTTTGTTTTAAACTCAGGAACTTGCATTTCTGCTGATGAAGGACCACTGAGTAATCACTGGGCAGGTGCTTTAACCAACTAAGCCCTGGAACCATCCCACCTGCCGTTGGCATCTACGGGACACCTCCCCCCCCCTCTCTCTCGTTTTCCCCTTAACCCTGGTCTCTATCACAAGGCACCATTAAGCTACAGTTGACCTTAATCAGCGATTCTTCTTGTTCTAATGGAACACACAGGGCTTTCCTAGTCCCCAACCTCTTGTTCTGGGTCACGGTGACTTGGAGCCTTTTCTTCCAGCCTCAGCTTCGTTCCTATTACCATGATAGAATACACACACAAAACCAACTTACGGAAGAAAGGGCTTATTTTAGCACACAGTTCAAGGTATGGTCCGTTATGGTCGGGAGGTCCAGTCAGCAGGAATCTGAAGCAACTGTCTTGTCATAGTCATAGTAAGGAAACCGAGGGGAAATGCTAATGTGTTCAGAAGATCCAGGAACTCTGCCTGAAGAATGGTCCCACCCACAGTTAAAGTTACTCCTCCCATATCAGTGAATGCAATCAAGGCATTTCCCCCATCGGCATAGCCGGAGTCTTCCTGATGGTTCTGGATCCTGTTGAGGTGACAATGGGAAGTGACCAACACACTCACCCAGTGGTCTCCTGCCCCACACCCTTGCAATTGCTTCCTTGTCTCTCCCAAGCCACTGGAAATTGACTGATATAGAACCCAATCCAACTGGTCAGACTTTAGGGTCTGGAGGAATGACAGTATTGATGACAGAAATCTGGCTTGAAGGGAAGGATGGTGGAAAGGTATCTAAGTATTGGCTTCTGACATATTCTTCCTTCTTAGCTACTAATAAGGAGAAAACAAATGAGAAAAACTGAACAGAACTAAGCAAAAATTAAATGACTCTCCACTTTTAAAGGTAACACAGCAATATCTCAAATATTGATGCGCGTCCAGTGTTGAGGTTATAAAGGTATGCTTATGTAAAATAATGTAAGTCATTTAAGTTATGGTTACATAATAATGAAGTCAGAATAGATACTGATATCCATGTCAGGGTTCTGATTTGTTTCACATTTTTTTTAAGTCGGTATAGACTTACCTACTCTCCACCATCATTTAAAAGTGGTATTCCTTTTTCTGTGTTTTAAATAACCCCACATGGTTGGCAGGGAAATCTCTGTGACCTGTTTCTCCTGGGGAAGTGATTCTTTTCTTGGACTTTGTGCAGTTCCCATGACAAAGTGTGTTTCATTTCAGCCTCACCGTCAGGAATGAGGAGCGAGGAGACTCTGCGGGGAGACCCCCCCACACCACAAAAATGGAGAACATCCAGGTCCTAGAGGAATGGTGAGTGCGGCGGCCAGGCTGGAGTCCATTCTGTGCGTGGGTGCCACTGTCCCCCGCCCCCGCCCCGCCCCCGCCCCCACCCCGCCCCCACCCCCGCCCCCACTCCGTGTCAAAGCATCACCCCTGTGGGTCTCGGAAAGGAACGGCAGCTCAGCATTCAGCCTGGAAGATCTTACTGATGATTGCAATTAGTTTTGACCAGGTTTTCTATTAGCCACGCTACAAAGTCAAGCATTGTCTATCTTTCCCTGTTAGTTCAATAAATGTTATTGAACTAACCGCAGAAAATGGCTTACTTTTACTTCTCTTGACTGGAAATATTTTAAAATTTGTCTTCATTTTATAGGAATCTGAACACCACATGCACACATAGGCACATACACACAACCGCACACATGCGTAACATACATATATACACACATGCACACAAACACACATGCACACCCACTCATACACACATGGACATCACTGCACACATACATACACACATAGGCACATGCACACATACACACATGCACATCTGCATATACACAGGAACATACATAAACATATATGCATACATACACCACACACACACACACACACTGGATTTCCAAAATCAACCAGGAAAAACAGCCAGCTAGCCAGCTCCTGGTTTTATAGCCACCACAACAGACTTCAACCGTGTCTTTTCAAAACGAGGAATCGAAATGTGGTTTTAGAGGCGACAACCTAATTATAAGTTGATGGTTCATATCATTGTAAATGCCTCCTCTTTTGCTTTTCGTAGAAGTTCAGTATGAGTTTCACTGTGACGTTAGACAGCTGTACACTTAATTTTCCTTGAGAGTGAGTGTGAGCACGTGTAGGTTCGTGTTTTATGGATGTGTATGTGCACACGTGTGCGGGTGTGCTCTCCCAGGAAAAGTGAGCATCAGGTGACCTCCTTTATCATGCTATGCACGCCCACCTTCTTAAAGCAGGTCTCTCGCTGACCCTGGAGCTCAAAGTTTTGCTAGACTTAACTTGCTTGTGAGTGCTTGGCATCTGGCTATCTCCGTCCCCCTACCCCAAGCACTGGGGATATGGAACATGACCCCTTACCTGTCTGGAACATGTCCCCTTACCTGATTTTTACATGGGGGCTGTGGATTCAAACTCAGGTTTACCCACTGAAGCATCCCCCAGCCCCAAATTTAATATTGTAGATGAATGGAAAGCTTCAGATATTATGGGACAGCTATAAGTCTATTTAAGAGACCTGGCTATATATTAAAAAAATAATAATAAAATAATACCCCTCCTAACCAAACATATTTTGAATCAAAAGCTAAGATTCTGGATCATTTAAAAAACACTCCAAGCTTTGTGTTTCTCCTTCTTTGGTGTGAGGGCAAATTGGTCGGTGACTGGTGGTTTTGGCAATAGTGATCTTTATTATATATAGTTATCCAGAAAATCCCTTATGCTGTTCTTAGTCCTCTGCTTTCCAAGGAACATTTTGAGCATTGGGGATAAAGTGCACAAAACATATTCTTATTTTATATTGTGTAAATAATAAGCCGTGGGTACCAGAGGTGAAAAATCAACTCTTTCTCTCTTATGGTTAAACCAATGCAAACAAGATAGAAAACCTCCCGTTCATTTACAAGAAAAAGCTAAGGAACATTACCACTTGCAGGATTCTTTAAAACTGTCCGACAGCCGTGGTCATGTGGTATCTAACTCCTTACTGCTCTGAGCCTCAACTCCCATGGCTGTCTTTGCACCCAGGGGTCATTTGTCAAGGCTCAGGACTGATTCAGTTCCTCAGATTGCTCGCTAGATCAAGCCAGGCGCAATAGTGAAACACAACCACTAGAGGGCAGCACGTGACTAGGACTTTAAAACCACCCGCCCTTCCTCTGCTGGCACCACAGGTGAAAGCTGCTTCTAATGGCTTCATTCTGTCTCCGCAGCCAAAACCCCACTGCAGACGAGGTCAAGTCCTGGTCTCAAAATTTTGACAAGATGATGAAGGCTCCTGCAGGAAGAAACCTTTTCCGAGAGTTCCTCCGAACAGAATACAGCGAGGAGAACCTCCTCTTCTGGCTAGCCTGCGAAGACTTAAAGAAAGAGCAGAACAAAAAACTCGTTGAAGAGAAGGCCAGGATTATATACGAAGACTACATCTCTATACTGTCGCCCAAGGAGGTAAGAGCCCGGAGAACGCTGAGGTGGGCTTTCTGAGACCAGGGTGAGCCTCTCTGGGTAGGTTAATGAGCTGCCATTCAGTGGCCCCCAGACTTGGGAGGTCAGGTCTCCCAGTGAGTGGTGTTCATTTATCTCTAGCCAAATGGTGTGTGACAGAGGCTTGCTTTCCAGAACTAATGCCGTGCAGAAAGAAGCAAGGAGCTATGTTTTAACGTGGGTAGCGCGTTCCAAAGAATGACGCTCTGGCCGTATGCCTGAGAGTATTCCTGGGACGGTTGTCTAAAAAGCCAGTCATTGCAGCCTATACCTAAGAGTGTGCGCGTGCGTGCGTGCGTGCTTGTGTGTGTGTGTGTGTGTGTGTGTGTGTACACGCCTATCAGTGCACATGCATTAGGAATCGTCCTCAATTGCCCTTCCTTTTTATTCATCAAGGTGGGTTTTTTTCAATCAAACCCAGAGCTCCCCACTCCAGCCTTCATGCTCTGGGGATTTCCTGCCTCCTCCGAGGGTCTCAAGGGACTGTCTCATCCACGGGGTGTCCCTGTGCGTTTCTGGGAATGGAACCAAACTCTGGGCTTTATGCCTGCAAGGCAAGTGCTTTAACTGCAAAGCTAGCCCCACCTCACATCCCACCAAGGGCTGTATAGTCTGGACTTAGGGAAGGAGAGCCCAGGATTCCTTGCTTTTACCCAGCTGTTCACATAATATACTAGTCTGAAAACATTTGGCGACTAGATGGTGCTCAAAACAAACAAACAATAAACAAAAACAAATAAAACCCCATGGCATCCTTGTTGATTCTGAGGCAGGACCTTTCTCCCCCGCCCCACCGTCCTTTCTTTACCGCTAACTCTTGGACAGAAATGGAAAATAGAAACTGTTTTCCTTCCTTACACTTTATCAGAAGTGCCAGCCTGTTTCTCCCATTACCTGGATGAACCTCTAAGGGATACTTCTAGCAAGCATATTAAAACTTGAAGTTAATTTGCTCTTGAGGAATGTTTTCATCAAGGGGCGACCATAATGTGATGACCAGCCCCCCTGGAGCCTGGGTATCAGAGCTCTAGATGCCTTGCCAACCCCCAGAAAACACGGTGGCTTCTAGAATGCCTTCCCCTTACCTCGCTGCCCTGTCTCTTGCCTTTTCCGTCTGTGACGCTTAACCTACACATTTAAATTCCAGACCTGTTTTCGTATCCCAGAGTTCAGCCTCTTGCACGTTACTTGGCTGAAATCCCCTAGAACCGAACTGTAGGCATCAGTGCCTTGTCCAGCCTCTCAGTAGGACGGCATCCTCTCTACCCTTCCTCCTCCTCTGAGACACATAAAATATCTTTAGACTGGGAATGTGACTTCAACTGTGTCACTTCTAGTGAAGTCCTCCTACATAACCCTGATTTTTATTATTGAAATGTCACCCGTATTCCAGAATACTCCAGCAATATTTCCTCTACACATCGACCAACCCCCATCCCAGTCAACTTCTCTAATGCTGTGCTAAAACAATTCATGGGAGGAAGGGGTAAATATCTCATTTCCCAAAAGGTCAATGAAAAGACACGATGGTTGCAGGGTCCAGATGCTGCTCTGCACAGTGATTGCTACAATATTGCGTTGCTGTTAATATTCAAAAAGATAATAAGTTAGATTCTATTTGTCTTACGATAACTAACATGACACCAGCTCCCGAGAAGTCGTTGTTGCTGTCGATGTCACTGTACCTTTAAGAGGCAGATGAACCTCTCTTCTCAGCCATAGATCTTTAGTGCCCCCCCCCCCCGAAAGTTCTCTCAAGCTTAAAGGTAAGAGACAAAACCAGGGGGGGGGGTGTCTGGCAGGATGTCACCTGACGGTGACATTTCAAGATAAGATGAGCCAGTTTGAACTCCAATACCAATATTTTTATTCAGTAGAAACAGACAAAAAAGATCTTTAGGGAAGATAAAAGCCTCAGATGAAATCTCTAACAATTTTATTACTGTGTTGGTGGTGGTGACTTCATATAACATTAAAAAGGCAAAAAAGTAAAGAGCTCACTTACAAAGCATGTTTTTAAAAAGAGAATTCCCAGCCAAAAAGAATGTGCCGTCCAGCTGAGAGGTGAATACGTTTTTCTATGCATAAGTTGGTTAGGTCAACCTGAGGAAACTGAGCGCCGATCTCTGCTTCCTGAGAAACCCAGCAAGCTGCCCTTCGGCTTCTCCATCAAACTAACACGTTTGCTGGGTTCAAGAACACGATGAGATCTGCGTAGCTTCATTCCGAGATCCCTGCAGACAACACAAGGTCTTGTCTGTGAAGGAGAAAAACAGCCAGAACCTGGTCACAGTCGAGAGCAACACTCTGGGTGATTGGGTTTTTTGGTTTGTTTGTTTTTTTTTTCGAGACAGGGTTTCTTTGTATAGCTCTGGTTTTCCTGGAACTCACTCTGTAGACCAGGCTGCCCTTGAACCCACAGAGATCTGCCCGCCTCAGGTTCCCAATTGCTGGGATTAAAGGCCTACACCACCACTGCCCTTCTGGAGGGTTTTCCTTTTCTTCTCTTCCCTGACTAGGTTAGGCATCAAAGCCTCCTTCGTGTGTAGGTTTCGTTCAGGACAGGTTGTTCGATCCGCTCCCCTCACCATGGCCTTAGTACTATTCATTTGTTTCTACTTCCCTGATATATCCTTTGTGCCTCAGGCAAATTGTTCAGTAATAGGAACATGCGATGGATTATGGGATGTTCTTTTATAGTAGAATTTAATTTCTGTATACTTACAAAGGAATACTGCATTGGCAATTTTAGTAAATATTCTGAATTCCTAAGCTTCTTTTATTAAATATGATGCTTCATTATCCTAGTGTCTGTTTGGCAGAGATCTTTTAAAGATGTTTCCTAGGACTTTAGACCTACCTCTGTTTCTGCTTTACTCTTCCGTGGTCTGTGCTTTCCCACCCTGGACTTGGTGAGACCCATTGGGATGTGAAACTAATGGATGCTTTATATGATGTGTGTGTTGAGTGTGGCTGGAGAACTCTATTCTGCCCTCAGATGTGTACCTAGTTGTCAACAGATTCACCGCAGCATTGCAGGGATGGAGGGTGTGAATAATATTCTGATTATTCTCTGCTTACACAATATTACATGGAGAAGACAAACACAAAGATGCCAAGATAGCTGTCAACCAATTTTTTCTCTTCTTCTCCTTCCTTTTTCCTGTTGTTTAATTTATCATTAGAAGGGGGAAATCACAAATCACTATTTAGTCTTTGAAAGGACAATATTTGAGGTTATGGGTGTCCGACTTCATCGATGAAGTTTCTCTGAGAAGTCGTTTGCAAACCACACGGACATACCTGGTCTTGTTCCATTTCAGGTCAGCCTGGATTCTCGAGTTAGGGAGGTGATCAACAGGAACCTGCTGGACCCCAGCCCTCACATGTACGAAGATGCCCAGCTGCAAATCTACACTCTGATGCACAGGGATTCTTTCCCACGATTCCTGAACTCGCAAATCTATAAAACTTTTGTTGAAAGTACTGCCACCTCTTCTTCTGAATCTTAATTTTCGTGTGAAAGGCCAAAAAAAAAATAATCATTTCAGAGGGCTGGGATGGGAAATATAAGTAATTAAATGACATCAGAAACTGAGTTCCTGGAGAACTCCAGGTTGGCACCCTCGGGATGCTGGCAAGAGAGAACGGTGAAGGTCTTTGTCTCCGTTGTTATCAAGGTTACCCATGATTCTGTTTGGAGAAAAGCCTATATAAGACAATGAATTGCCAAATTAAGTCTCTTTGATTCAACACTTGTTCTACTTGCAAGCAAACTGTGTTCCTAGTCCTCTGAACAGTCTCCTAGTGCATCTCCAGAGGCCGCATGTGCAAAGTACAGCAGCTTTGTTTGCCACTTAGTTGTCCTATTTAATCTGTAGTGTACCTTATATATGTATTTCAGGACTTTTGTGCAATATGGTCTCTTAGAAACAATTGCCAACAAATTGGCTGTGGTTTGCATTTTTTTAAAAGCATAATCTGATAAAAAAAGCTATTTTAAACATGTAACTGTGATATTTAACTATGCTACATACTATGTTTAGTACATGGACTTTGAAGCCAATTTTTCTGTACATGGAAAAAAAGTAGCTGTATATTTCTGCCTGTTGACGGATCTGGTTCACTGCCCAAACTCTGGCATGTTCATTACAGAAGAATTTGCTATGTTTAAAAGAAAAGAAAACAGCAACAAAAAAAAAAAAAAAACCTAACAGTGATAAGAAAATTTTACAAAGCACAAAACAATCTGAAGATATCTTATCTCGCTGAAAAGATCCAAGAGTGATACTGTTTTTAGGTTTAAAAGAAGAAATGAGTCTATGTATATATCAAATGTCCAATACTGTAATTTATTTATTAAAGAATGGCTCTCCAGTTCTAAAACAGTTGTGTAAAGTTATGTATGTCAGCAAGAAAACAAGAGGATGCTTGATATTCCAGTTTGGGGCTATGAAGGAAGAGATTCAGTAGGGAACGCCTCCAGGCAGCACTGTGAAAGGCGTCTTGAGGAACTGCGGCTGGCATGTGGCATATTTGCCTGGAACATCTAACCCAGTTAAAAGCTTTAGTTTTTCCTAAGCAACATTTCACAAGGGGTTATGAAGATGAAAACTTTGGATGTCAGACCTTAACTGTTTTCATGTAGTATCTCAAGAAAGACTTAGTTTAACATTGTTCAAAACAAACTATTGGCCCTCACCCACAATTAGAAGGCAGTACAGTGCTCAAATCCTTTAGCTGCCAATATTATTTTTTGTAATTCCATCGGCTCTTTACATGAAATACTCACCTGACCTTGGCATGTATCTCTGACCTTCAGATCAGTGTCATATTGTGCACAAATCCAAAGTTACAATCAATGTCATATTTATATCAAGGTCTTATCTTTCAATATCACTATCCCCTGGAGACTATTTTTTTAATCTTAAACTCAATGACTATAATGTTGAGTAATCTAAAAAAATGGAAGATTTAAAAAGATTTATATCCACTGAGAATACTGGCCTTATATTAAGGATGATATTAAAATTATAGGTTTTATTTGTCATTTTTTTTAACTACCTCTCATTTTTTTAATTTATTAAACATATTTTTTTAAAAAGAAAAGTTTGGAGTTTTCTTTTTAAATTTATTTTACTTGAAAGGTTGGCATCATGTTTCTTTTTTCCATAAATTTAAAGCATTTCAAGACTTGTTTTTTTAAATGAGTATGATTTTCTAACTTATATAGAATTCAGGAGCTATGATTAAAAGGGCTATTACCTCTTCCCTATGCAAATATTTTAACTGTTGCAGTGTTTGACAAAATGGGATTTTAAAAACAATTGCAGAGTAGAAAACAAAAGGTTCTGTTTACACTGGCGTCGCTGACTATCCTACCGTGTTCAGCACTTTTAAATACATTATTTATGAAACCATAGTTGAGATGCAGATAGAAAATATTTATAATAGTCATCTTTTAACAAATGCCTGTGTTTTTTTTTCTGAAAGTGTTAGTGTATTTAAGATGTGCTTTCTCCATGTCTCCTAGATATTTACTATTCGCGTAGCTTCAGTAATATGTTGAGAAAAAAGATAGTTATGAAGATGTTTACAAAAAATCCTATTTTTTTCCCTAAAGAGTCAAGAAAGCTCAAAACGAGCATCGTTGCTTCTACTGTGAAGTCCCGTCATTCTAAACCATTTAACCATTTTCTTGATTACTGTTTGTTACGCTACTGTGGTGTGTACACTTATATAGTATGACATCATACGTGTTTCTGTGTTTGGGGCGCAATGAACTGGTGTGCGTACCAGGAGATGTGTAATATACTATGACACCTGCATGCAAAGTTGTTTTTGATGTAGACTTTATATTCCTGCTGTTACTGTGGATGCTGGTGACTTACTATCATGGGTTATCTTGACAAGATGCTCTGGACTAGTAGGGGCGTTGTCTGCTTGACAATGCCTCCAATATTTTACCAAATGTAAACGTTAAGGGCCTTCGTAAGGAGTCCTCATTTCTAACCTGGGCATTTGCTATGTTTGCATTTAAAGTTGCTGTGTCTTTTGGAAACCCGGGTTAAGAAGTTTCGTTGAGAAGGTTCTAGAGCACATTTGCACAACCCATGTCATGAGCCATGCCGTGTGCACGGTTTTGTGCTAAATTCCTATTTCAGGGGGAGGGTTCCTTATTTCATTTCAGAATGTTTTAGGTTTTAAAGAGTATGTCTGTGGTTTTTGAGGTACGGTATGATGTCATCTGTTTAAATCACAGAAATATAATAAACAAAAGCCCTCCCCTGGTTCCCTACCACCGTTTCAGGAGCACGCTTGCTTTATTCAAGTTCAATTTCATTCCTCGTGAGCACATAGCTCCCTGAGGAAATGCTAGCACTTTAAAATGAAGCACCTTGTGTTTTAGATTGCCAAGATGACGTCGTCTGTTGTTAGAATCTGCTAGTGCACACAGAAGAAGTTAATGCACTTTCTGTAGTACCTATCTATCGGCACGTCTGCTATGGAGAGAGACATAGAGAGGTGCCTTGAAGACAGAGGTCCTCAGAGGTGGACCTTCCACATAAACATGCTAACACTGGATGGATGACTCTTCTCTTTCTGGCTTATCATGATGTTATCTAAGGTTATCACAGATGTTCTGACAGTATGACAAGGCACATGTGGATATAAGCAAAACGAGACTTTGATACTGAAAATATGAAACACAAAAGTCAAAATTCTAATATGGTCCTTTAAAAAACTCGTATAATGTTTATATGTGAGCAGTTCTAACAGTGATGATAGCCAGAATGTTTATTAGTGCTTTCCAATGCCTCCTAGTATGAAGTGTGTGCTATATTTATTTGCTAGTTCAGTGTGAAAGGAGTAGATAAAGGCTTATTTATTGAAAACAAATACATGTCCTCCCCTATTGTGCTGATTTAAAATAATACTTGAATCTTAATTTAAGTCTATTCTTTTCTTTCTGTAATTCTTTAATTTTCTTGGAAAAATAGCATGGTGATTGTGGGAACTACACTCACAACAAATAAAAGCCATCAGGTGCTTTGGTGAAGATTTTTAAATGGGAGGAATTTAAGATAAACCATAGGGAAAGAACGCTTTGAAAAACCACCAATTTGTTTTTAAACAGCTAGAAGATATAACCAGAATCTGACATAACATGAATTTTGAGTACATTAAGCTTTATATATTAGCATATTATTTTGAAATCGGAAAGAATGTCAAAAGATTGGCTTGCCTATCTATTTAGGTTGCTGGTTAATGGCCAACCACCAAAGTATGTTTTTCAAGTGTTTGAGTCTTGTTTTTCTATTTTTAAATTTCTGGTCAATAGACTATGCCATCCTTAGAAAGAAGTGTAACACATGTAGTAATTTTAGTAATTCTTCACTTGCCACAACTGCAAACATTTCCACTAAAACATCCCAAACCTCCCTCTATATTATCCTATTACTGCAACACACAGTGCATGGGAAAAGTATTAGTTCCCAACAACAAACTTTGGTTTCTGCCTAGGTTAAAAAAATATTACTCTTACAGATAGAACTCGTCCTGAACAGCCATAAGTGACAGGCTTCCCCACCAGTTTAAGTAAATATTCCAGACCATCATCCCAGTTCAAACGCTGAGGAGTAGGGTGTTGCCTCAATTGGGCAAATGGGACCAGAGACTTGTTCGGTTCTTGTGACAGCAGCTCCGAGTTGGGGAAAGCCGTTATCGCGGGCACTGATAGCGATAACCAAAGACTATATTTTAATGTCATGTGTACAATCTGAAACTCAATTCCTCCTCATGTCTTTGTACTAAACGTTTCCTGCTGCAAATGTTCCTGTGGATTTAGCCCTTTATTGCAGCATTTCAGGTTTTAAGTGGCTAGAGATGCGTGTTTTTGTATGATAATCAAACGTCCTCATTTAGGTTTGGGCACAGTTCCTTCTGAAATGACTAAGCTGATTTCAAGTGGCATTTATATCCAGAGATGGTAGAAAAGCCATTATCCTGCCTGTATCTGTCTCTTCATCTGAGGGTGAAGAAAATTAATTATGGGGTGGCCATGGGAAAAATGATGTTGCATATGATAATTGATCAGAGTTCTTCAGGCCAGTAATGGTCACATATTTTTTTTAGGAAGGTATGTAGTCTATGTCATTTTAATGTACTTTTCCCAAAACTTAAAGGTTTCATTTGTGACATTTTCATAGAGATGTTTGTTACATCTTGTTCTCATTTATTACCCACCGACTTTCCCTGTGCCCTCTACTTCCTTTGCTTACTTGAAACACACTTGAAAAATATACAAATGAATATGAACATGCACACACACACACACACGTGTGCACACACATGCCTGCATGCACATATACCCACACATACACAAAGGTGGAAACATAGGAAGTAAAATGAATATTCCCAGGGGTAGTAATAATATAAAATCAAGTTAGTTAGCAATATTCCAACTATGTCAATGAGTGATAGAGATAATGTTTTGTAAAGCACCATTACAAAAATATTTCTTAATATCAGCGTGATTTCATCAATTCTATCATGCATCTGTGAATAGAAAACATTCATGAAAGTGGCTACGTAATCATGAAGTTTTTCACCAGGTTTTAGACTATTCTCAGCGTTATAGAAAGATGAATGAAAGTGGCTATGGGTTCATGAAGACGCTCATCGGAGTTTAGAATATTCTCAGCATTATAGAGAATTCACAAAGGTAGTACAGAAGGGCCTGGTGTCCTACCCCCCTGGGAAGCCATTAGTCACAACTAAAAGAGTAATGTTGGCTCACTGAGTCTGAACTCCACTCCCATATCCAGTTGCTTCACCTAATGTCTTCTCTCTACCCCTCCCTCCGGTAACCACTTTGTTACCTCTCCTCCTGTCCTTTCCGCTGTGACTTTCTAGAAATGCTCTTGTATTTTGCAGAACCGTGACAGTTTTGAGAAGAAGCAAATGTCTGTGTGCAGAGCATCACTCTGCTGGGCTCTGTCTACTTTCCTCGTATTTAGAAGGAGCGTTTGGTTTCTGGAAGGAATCACCGTGTTATTCTTTTCTTGTTATTATAAAGATTTATTTGGGCTTCATGTGTATAAGCATTTTGTCTGCATGTGTGTGTGAGAGAGAGCCATGCAGCAGAGGCCAGTAGCGTCCCAGGAACTGGAGCTACATATGATTTTGAGTCCCTAGGTGTGTGCTGGGAACAGAATCAGGAGCAGCAAGTGCTCTAAACTGCTGAGCCACCCGTCCAGCACTGAATAGTGCCAAGTTTATTACATGATATCAAAGGCACATGTCAGCAGACTAACTGCTCTTGCTTTGGGCTCCTCTTGTTGTTACCGCTCTCCTATCACCTGACTAAAGCATCCCGTGAAAGGGTAGTCTCTCTGCTGGCAAGCAGCACTCGTGCAAAGAGGCTGTCTTCGAGGCAAACGGACTCTGCGTTTACACTGAGCAAGGAAAACAAACAATTCTGTCAGACTTCTTAGCACTAATGCTAGGTTTCATTAAAGGATCACTAACAAATACTATCAAGAAAGTGCAATGAATTAGAAAGCGGAATGGGTCAAATTCCAAACCAGTGTTAGCTTGAATAGTCACTTTGTGAAAGTGCAACCGATCCCCCTCTCCCCGACACACCTTGCAGACTTACTTAGATTCTGTGCATATGCTGGATTTAAAGACTTTAGTCTCATTCATTGTAGCAAGAGGTTATTTATGACTCGTGTTTAATGCTTTCCCCTATACTAACCACTGAGCCATGTATACAGCGCTGAAGTGGTGTGGAAGACTTGATGTTGTCCCTCTAGCTTTAACCTGTGTGTCAGTGTTTCTTGTGTGTGGTTTTAAAGAGTTTGCAAAATACTAAGAAGTGTTTTAATGAATTTTATTCTGTGAAATTTATCACTTTGAACATGTACAGTTTCTCGCTTCCATGCTCATTCTATTTAGTAATCTATTTCCATGTTTTGTATTCCACCAATGTATTTATTAGGGAACCACACAGTTTCTGACGACATGAGTACAAGAGTAACCATGCTTGGTTATTTCACAATACCAAAATACCTGTGGGTACTCATAACCGAAGAGATAATCCGGGTTCTCTCTCCTGTAGTTTGTTTTTCTGGGGTTTTATTCCATTGAGTAGCTTTTATCATTGACCTGTGTACAGTAATAGACTCCCTGGAAGCGCTACAGTTTTTACCGTGTGGTAGATTTGAGCATGACAATACTGTAAGAAAACTCACAAGTCTCTAAGTGTATCTGAGTTTTTAAAGTAAATCAAATAACAAGTGTTTTCATTTAACTATATTGTGGAGATTTATGGATATTATTGTAAAATGCATATGCATCATACCGATTTTCTTAAACTGTTTTGAATTAATAAAGAATTCTCCCATGTATACCTGTAGACAAGTTGTTTGCTCATTGGTGTACGGCTAGTTGAGTAGAAGGACTGTGGATTCTTCATGCCGTGATGGACCTTAGATTCATCTTAAATGAACTGACATCTTGGAGGGTGCAGTGGAGAATTTCTGACGCTAAATTCAAAGTACCCTCACCATGATTTCTAAGGCAGAAAAAAAAATCACTTCAAATTTGAGTTTAGAGTTCGAAAGAACTTTTCCTAATAGAAAACCACATGATAATACTTTTCTGTACTCAGGTCAGAATCAAAACAAAACGGGCTCTCAGCCTCCATTTTACAGCTAAACATTTACAGGGTGTCACTTGAATACACAAGGATGAGGGAAAGTTGAGGTACTGGAATTGCTTGCAGTTATTTGAAGGGACACTTTATTTTTTTCTCTTCAGTACCTTTGTGTTTGATGATAAGGATTGATTAGATATGATGCAAAATTCGTTTTTTTAATTTTGTAATTAATAGTTTTAATTTGTTTTCACCTTAAGAGTACCCATTCTTTATCATTTTATTTTACAATGAGGATAGCTCGTTCAGCAATGAACCACAACCATATATATATATTTTAATGTTATATATATGTATATATATAACATTAAAAAATAAAAATAACAACAACTAGTAATCCTGTAGACTGAGTTTCAATCCCTGCTTCCCTGCTTTCCCAAGACTGGCTTGGCTGTATTTACCCACTTCCGGTACCCACTTCTCCGGTGGGCTGTGGTTAAGTCTTTTGAAGTTGCAAATGCTTCAGTTAGCAGTTAGGATGGGATGGATACTAGAAGCGGGCCTTTGATTTTTTTCTTTGCAGGGCTGGAGACTGAGCCTTGAGCAAGCTAAGCGAGTACTCCCCCTGTGAGGAGCAACTCCAGAACAGAAGGAAGGAAGGTTTATGAAGGCTTTGTTGAGTTGCAATTTGTTAGTTTTAACATGGATTTGCAGGAGGGGGAGAGTGGACCAAAAGCAAGAGAGGGAAAGAGCAATAGAGAGCTGGACTGAATGGACCGGAATGTGAGACAGGAAACCGCGAGAAGGCTGGTAAATGATGTGATCGGGGACGACAGGAAAACAGGTACGTTCTGTAGCGTCACTAGGAAGTCGTAGTAGGTACACCTGTCTTGAGAACTAATCTAACTCATTTGTCAGAAATTGAGAGTAGGCAAAAGAAAGGGAGAAAACACTGATGACCATTTTAAAAGTCACTCTTAGAGATTGGGGACAGATGACCTCCGTGGCTGTACCTCTGCGTCTGCAGGGTACTTGACTATCCACAAGGTTCTTCACGTCCCCGCGCAGACTAGGGAAGCAAAACCTCACTGTCTAATGCCAAAGACGCAGCCTCAGTTCACTTCAGGCTTGTCCCCCTGGATCTGGCCTGGGGCGCAGCAAAGAGCAGCCCGGAGGCGGGGTCAAGGCTTCCGAGTTGGCATGGAGGCGGGGCCGAGGCCGGAGCCACGACTGGAGGCGGGGCCTAGGCGGCTGAATACCGCCCATAGGCGGGGCTGAAGCTCTGGATCCCTCCTCCCAGAAGGCGGGGCCTAGGCGGCCGAACATCTCCCCCCCCCGTAGGCGGAGCTGAGGCTCTGAAGCCCTCCCCGAAGGCGGATCCTAGGTGTTTGACTCCCCCCCCATAGGCGGAGCTGAGGCTCTGGAGCTCTCCCCCCCCTTGGAGGCGGGGCCTAGGCGTCTGAATACCCCCTGTAGGCGGAACTGGGGCTCTGGAGCCCTCCCCCCAGGAGGCGGGGCCTATGCGTCTGAGTTCCGCCTGGAGGCGGAGCTGAGGCTCCGGAGCCCTCCCCGGTGGCGGGGCTGAGGCATTGGCGCTACCCGCTCCTCCCGGAGATCCAGCTTAGGCAGCGAAGCTCTGCCCCTGCAGGTCTAGCCCAGACGGCGGGTCTCTGCTCATGGAAACTGCGCTCAGGCGGCGGAGCTCTCCCCATGCAGGCGGGGCCGAGGCGGCGGAGCTCTGTCCGGTGGAGGGGTCGAGGCCTTTACGTTCCTCTCCCTCCCGTTGGAGATAGAGGCCAGGCCGCTGCACCGTAGCATCACCCTCGGAGGCGGGGCCGAGGAAGCCGATCTTCCCCCACCCCTCGGAGGCGGAGCTGAGGCATTGTAGCGCCCCTTCTGGAGGCCGGGCTGTTGCTTCGCTGCATCCCCCGTGGAGGCCGGGCCGTTGCTTCGCTGCATCCCCCGTGGAGGCCGGACCAAGGAAGTCGAGCCTCCTCTCTGGATGTGGGGCCGAGGCATTGGAGCACTCCCTTTGGAGGACGGGTCGAGACTTCGAGGAGGCGGGGCCGAGGAAGCCCAGCTACTACCGGCAACCCGGGGAGGCGGGACCCAGGCCTTGGAGCTTCCAACCCCTTGGTGGCGGGGCCTGGGGTTTGGAGCCCCTCCCTCTGGGCGGGGCCCAGGAGTCAGCGCTCGGGTTGGAGGCGGGGCAAACCGCCCCCTTACCTTTTGGCCTTTAGAAACCTAGAGGTTTTCCCACACTTTGCCGGAAGTTCTCGCAACGTTTCCGGCAGAGTTTAAAAAGCTGACCTGGAAGCCCAGGCTCCGAGTCCTCTCGAGATCTTGGGTTGCTCTGGCTCCGGCCCCGGGGGACTGGTCGGCCGGGATGCGGAGCGGGTTCCTGAGCGGTGCCCGGCGCCTGTGGGCCCTCCGCGCCTTCAGCCGCACTGCGCCGCCGCCCGAGGAGCTCTTCGCCCGCGAAGGGCCTCTCCGGGCCTTCCTGGAGCGCCGTGCGGGCTCGGAGGCCGGGGCTCTGGACGCCGGTGAGCCTCAGCTGGCGGCGGCGGCTCGGCTGCTCAGCGAGAAGGAGCGGGAGTTGCGGGACACCGAGTCCTTGCTGCACGGTAAGCCGCCCGCTGCAGCGCCTTTGAAGCCACTCGCGTTCCGGACCTCGTCACTGGGGTTCTGATAGCCTCCGGCAGGCTCGGCAGGGATCCCTTGACTCGGTGCTCTGCTGGCTACTCAGAAGCTACTCAGGTTCTCGGTTGTCTTCCCTACCTTCCTGGCAGCTCAGATGCTCAGGAAAGACGAGGTAGTCTGCAGCCCGGTGACTTCATGGTATCCACCCGTTAGTGTGAGGTGCTATGCACTGTATAGTTAGAATCCTAGACCGGGAAATCCGAGTTCTCAGCACGTTTCCCCCGAGATTCCGCTGCATTCGAGGCTAAATTGGAAGCCGAAGCGTCTGCTTTACTGAAGCCTCCAGAGACGCCCCTGCCCAGTAGACCCCACTTGGGAATTTTAGACTTGATTCTGAGAATTGTCTCGTTGAATAAAGTGGGAAGAGGGATTGATGTTGATAACAGCCTCGGGGCTCCACTTTCACGTCGTGCACACCTACGCAAACGTGTACTCATAGCCAGCCAGCCAGCCAGCCAGCCACACACACACACACACACACACACACACACACGAAAATGGGAATAAAAAGTAAGGACTTTTAATTTCAGTATAACGAGACGTGCTCAAAACCAGAAAGAGGTGGTTAGGTGGTATAAGAGAAGTGGCCAGACGGCAAGTGTGATCTCAATGGAAGAGTGCAGTATGGCGGACACAAGAATAGGTGTGGGAGATGGCAACGGAAGAGAAACGTGGAACCAGAGAGACGAAGGCCTGGAGTTGTTTCTGCAGAGCATGGCAGTGTCTTACTTTTTCAGGCAGAGAAGTGGCGTTATCCAGGAAAAGTCGACCGCAGAGTTAGTGTGGAGAATAAATGAGTCAGGAAGAAGCTAATTACCATTCAACGGAGAAACGGTGGTAGGTAGGCACAGAATTGTGACGTGCAAGGCACTAAGAAACAAGATTTGATGATTATATCATACACATAGTTGGGCGGAATTACAGGGGGTAGCGTCCTCCATCAGAATGAGTTCAATAATTTAAGATAGGGATACAAGTTGAGTTTCATTGGGGGGGGGATAGAGCTTTGCCATTGGATGCATATTTAGGTAATAAAAATAATCCTATAAGGATACCGGAACAGATTTCCATGTTGGTCTAGGAGAACTGTGGCGTAGGAGAAAGCTGTTGAGCACGAATAGGCAGAGGGGTCAGGGTAGATACTAAAAGATGAAAATTTGTAGAGACCGTAACAGGGACGAATTGCGTAGTACAGCACATTTAGAGCAAGAGGAGAAGAAAACCTTTGGGACTCGGAAAGAATTCACTACTGAATCTGTAGAAACAGGTTACTTACATGAAACGAGATCGTGCCAGCACCTGACTTAGGATGATCTCACCTTTTCCAGCTTATACGGAAAAACACCTTTAAATTTGGCAGCTTTACCAAAGAGAATTTTAATTAAAAGTCTGATTTGTATAATCAGGAAATCTAAAAATAACTTCTAGTTATCGAGAGTTAGTTGGTGTTTTCTTTCCCAACACTTGGGGCGAAGAAACTGGAGTTCACAACGAATAATTGCTTAAAGAATTGGAAGAAAACAAAACCTTCCAAAGTGAGAAGCCCCAGAACTTAGAGCTATAGTGTTGCCCTATGGAAGGCCCTGCATGTGTACCGTCCCACCTCCCATCAATGTAGATTCTTCATAGGTCAGTGTACACTCTTAAACTGTGTGTATGTTTGATGTTTCAGAGAGCAAACAGTTTGTAATCCCCTTTCCTAGGCTGCATATGTCCATAGAACAGAGCATCGGGAATGAGAAAGTAGATCTCTAAGTCACAAGTGAGAACTCAAAATAATCATGAAAGCAGGGATGGAAGGAATATATATACCTGTGTGAACACTGGACAGATGCCAGCAATGCTTTCGGTCAGATACCTATTTTATCTCAAGGAAATGTTCACTAAGACTAACTTTGGACTGTAACTTTCAATTTTGGCTTAGCTGTTAAAACCTTTTGTGCTTCTCCTGGGTATTCTAACTAGTTAAATGCATCTCTTTGGTATTGTAAAGCCTAACTTGGCAAATGGAGTCTATTTGTTGGGGCTGGAGCGAAAGCACGACTGTGGAGAGCACTTACTGTCCTTGCAGAAGACCCAGATTGTGTTCCCTGCACCCGCGCAGCAGCTTACGGCTGTCTGTGACTGCAGCCATAGGTGGTCCAGCACCCCAGTCTGTGGGCACAGCTTACACTTGTGGCACATACATCCATGCAGGCAAATACTCATACATATCAAATAAAACCAGTAAACATTTTTAAAATTTAACTTTATACATATGAGTATTTTGCCTGTATGTATACATGTGTACCACATGCATGCCTGGTGCCCACGAAAATAAGAAAAGGGTGTCAGTTCCCTGGACCTAGAATTAGAGATGGTTGTGAGTGAGCATGTGAAGGCTGGGAACTGAGCCTAGGTCCTCTGCAAGTGTAGCAAGTGCTCTTAATTGCTGAGCCATTTCTCCATCCCTTAGTTTTTTTTTTTTTCTCTTAAAGTCTATTATCATGACTTCTGTGGAGGTGAACTTAGCACTAATTAAGAAAACATAACTGTTGTTCTTCCTAGATGAGAATGAAGAGTTAAAGAAACTTGCAGAGAGTGAGATAGCTCTGTGTCAGAAAGAAATAACTCAGCTGAGGCATCAGGTATGGTATGTGCACAAAGAGTAAAACATCTCTGCCCTTATTCCTTCCGTTTCATCGCAGGCTGATTAGAGTCCAGGGAAGTAGCCTGTTACTATTTAGATAGAACTTTTGTTGCTGTCTTTTCTGTATCTTTCTATGAATATTAGTCTGCAGGTGTGTTTGTATACTGCAAACCTGTCTGGTGCGGGTTGGAGGCCAGAGGAAGGTGTCATATCCCTTGCAAATGGAGTTACAGATTGTTAAGTTGCATGAAGTGGGTTCTGGAACTGAACCCAGGTTCTCTGGGAAAGTAGTCATTGTTCTTAACCCCTGAGCTATCTCCATCTCGCCAAGTCTTGACTTCTTTAGCTCGTGTCTGTCTTGCTGGCTTACAAGTGACAAACTGGAGGCCTACAATGTAATGTTTCCTAGTATGCACGTTCCATGAAGGGATTGCCAGGGTCAAAGGAGATTCTAAAGCAGAAAAAGACATGCTTCCTATTTCCCACATTTTCCATGCTACCAGAGTACAGCTCTCACTGATAAATTCACATATCAGCTCTTACTAGGAAGGCAAAGGCAAAAAGATATGTTCAAAAGACAAATCTGCTTTTGCTTTTTTTTTCTTTTCATTGTGGGTAGACAGTAGATAGGAAAGAGTCCCTAGGATGAGAATGTGGCTTTTATCTCAGTATTGACAGAGTGCCAGAATTCTGAAACTTCCAGGATCAATAGTTTTCCCTCCCATGTTAAGGACGCTTAACTGGCAAATGCAAGATGAGGACCTCTCCTTTCTCCTTGCCTTCCTTATTAGGCTTGTGTTTTAACAGAGGAGAATTTCTTTTACATTCTACTTGTGTAAATGCTCCCAGCATTTAATTCCAAACTACCTGAGTAGGGAATTGATAGAAAGCATGTAAGATTTCCCAAGTGGGGGTGGGGCGCAGTACAGTTATTAGGGTGTTTTCCAGCATCATGAGGCCTTGTGTTCAGTCCTCAGCACCATATAAAATCTGGTGTGGTGGTGCACACCTGTATTCCCAGCACTGACGAGGTGGAGGCAGGAGTATCCAAAACACAAAAGAGAGAATTCCAGGAAGAAATAAAAACAAACCCATCAAAAGTAGATGCGTTTCATAATATTTAAAATGTAACTGAAAATTAATGCTTTAATGGAAGTTATGCAGTATACGTTTTTCATTAGCAAGATGATCAAACTGTATGGAAGAGCAATATTAGATGATTTGTTTAAAGAAACTCAGGTTACATATCTAAATCCTCTAATTGCGTAGCTTTGGGCATTAGTATGAAGATTTCTTAGTTACAGGAAGGCGCTGTCTTTGTATTTACAGATCATCTCACTTTTGGTTCCTCCAGAAGAAACAGATGAGAGTGACTTGATCCTGGAGGTGACTGCAGGTGTGGGTGGTCAGGAGGCCATGCTTTTCACCTCTGAGATGTTTGACATGTACCAGCAGTATGCTGCGTTTAAAAGATGGCACTTTGAAACGCTGGAATATTTCCCAAGTGAACTAGGTCAGTCTCTCAGTTAGGTTCCTCTGGCTGTGATAAACGTGACCAAAAGCAACTTGGGGAGGACAGGCTTTGTTTCATCCTTCAGTTTACAGTACCATGAAGGGACATCAGGGCAGGAACTCCTGGAATGTGGAGGCAGGAACTGAAACACAGGCATGGAGGAAAACTGCTTACTGGCTTGTTCCCTCTGGCTGTTTAGCCTGCTTTTATTATACACCCAAGACCATTCGCCCACGGGTAGCACCGCTCTCTGCCTCATCCAGTGCCCCTCGCACATCAGTCATCAATCAAGAAAAGAGCTCACAGACTTCCCTACAGGTCAGTGTGTAGTCATTTCTCAGTGAAGTTGCTTCCTAGATGATCTTAAATAGCACAGTTGTAAGTGGATGGATTTGTTTTTGTAAAGCATCGATTTTTCAACAGTGTGCCCTGGGAAAGGGTTGGCAAGATGATGATCAGAACTTATTTGTAAGGACCAAATTATTTACCTAATAATTTTATATAAAAATAGAGTTTTGAAACTTTCTGTAAAGTATGATGGAAAACCATTCCATGATAATCACTTACCACTTTGAAAATGGGTTGTAGGATACTCTGGCCTCACATCTGTAATCTTAGCATGCAAGAGGCTGAGGTGGGAGAGTTACACTGTTCAGGACTAGCCTTGGCTACAGGAGAACCTGTTTCAAAAAGAAACCAACACGGTGGTCTTTTAGCTGTTACTGATGTGAATTCAGCGGTGTTGTAGTTTAACAACTGAACAGAAACAGTTATACGTTAAGATGCTGGGAAGCTGGCCCAGTAGCGAAGAGCACTTGCTGCTCCTGCAGAGGACTTCAATTCAGTTCTAGGCACCCACACGGTAGCTCACAACCACCCACAGATCAGTTCTAATAGATCTGATGCTGCGTTCTGACTCCGCATGCATCTGGCTCACATGTGTTACACATACCTACTTGTACACTCAGACATAAAATTAAATAAATGCTTTAAAAATTCAAGATTATATTTTGAAACACCAGATCAAAGACTTGCTAAAGTTTTTCAATGTGCTTGTACTCTGTCATTAGCTTGTGGCTCTTTCAGCTCTAGTTCATGAGAACACATGTGGTGGTCAGTTTAAACAATGCATGGCAGAATGATAAGAAGGACCCCGTGCTCCCTGTTTCCAAGGCGGCCTTAGGCATGCGTCAGCCAGCATCGGAGGCCCAGAAGCCTACAAACACATGAAGTTTGAAGGAGGGGTGCACAGAGTGCAGAGAGTGCCGAGGACAGAGAAGCAAGGCCGCATCCACACCAGCACCATGACCGTGGCGATTCTGCCCCAGCCTACTGAGGTAAAGCAGTAACCGAGCTCATGCAGGGCCGCTCCCAGCCACTGTCTCCTGTCATTTGGTCCTTCTTTCATGTCTTGAGTTACTCTTGAAAATTTGATTCAAGAAGTGTAATTTTACAACAGAGGGTAAGAATGAAAATGTGTATAGGTTGTCCAGATTTACACCAGGGTTTTTCTCCAGCAGTAAAGGGGCATTGTACACCTCCATTGTGGGTCAGGTAATGCTGTGAACTGATTGCCTGCCTCCCTTCGCATTGCAGGGTGGGTTCTCCAGATGCCATCAGGAAAGGACTAGTCACTCAGCACAGTTGCTACCTCTGACCCAGCTGTAGTAGAAGGGCCCCGAGTGTGTGTCTTACTTCACAAAGCAAGTTCTCAGTGTGTAAGATAACAACCTACTTTGTTAATTTGTCTTCTGCAAAAAGTGACAAATTAATTCACTTAAAAAATGAGAGATAAATGAGTTGAAGATTTCTTCCTATTATTTTTAAGAAAAAGTACTACTTAGATGTCTGATAGGGTTGAAAGGCTTTCCTTCCTTGGTTTAATATCTGTGAGAAGACTGAGTGAGGAACAGAGGAGCTGAGAATGGGCAGCAGAGTTTGGTGTCAGGAACCCTGATAGCTTCCAGGATATGGGAGTGAGGGCCAGGTTCTGTCTAGCTTTCCTAGCAACTCTTAAGGGCGTTATCTTACTGCAGGATGATTGACATGCCATAGAGCAGACTCTAGTTGCTCACTGGACAGATAGTTTTAACCATGGTGCTTCTGATGTTATCTCCTGGGATGGTGCATCATCCTGTTTGATTCCAGTGTTCATGGAATACATACCCTGCCTTCATGATCATTGCCTCCAAATTACAGGTGTAACATTTTAGAAATGGTATCCCCTCTCTCCCTAAAAACAGTTTCATGAACTCAAAGTGCTATTAGTTTTTGTTTTATCTGCTAAAATTTTTGAATTCAGTAAAACTCTACATTTTCTACTTTTTTTTAAAAAAAAATTGTGCTTGTGCGTGTAGATCTATGTATATGTGGCCTGTGGAGGCCAGAAGAGGGCACGAATCAACTGGAGCTGAAGTTAAAGGAGGCTGGGAGCCACCTGATGTGTTGACTAAACTCAGGTCCTCTGTAAGGGCAGCACAGGCTCTTCACCGCTGAGCCATCTCTTCAACCTTGAATCTCCTATTTTTAACTGTCCCCAATTGCATCATTGTGAGGAAAAAGCTCAACTTTTGAGGATTAGGGAGTGTTGCTTTTGTTCCCTCCATTTAAAAAAGAAAAAAAAAACATTTAAATTTAAAATAATATCCTAACTCTAGTCTATTTTTAAACTTTTAAATTTTATGTGATTTAGGTATGGCATGTATTTAACAGTGTGTAGGTCTCACCTGAAGACAGTTAGTACATACAATTGCTTCTTAAAATTGCAGCTTTTCTTTGTGTGTATAGATCAAACTGGTGATTAATCCTAAAGATTTGAGAATTGATACTAAGAGAGCCAGTGGAGCTGGAGGGCAGCACGTGAACACCACGGACAGCGCTGTTCGAATAGTCCATCTTCCCACAGGTAGGTACCCGGTTTTCACGGGAAACTCTGAATCAAGATCAGTTTCTGGGGACTGACTGATTTTCCACTGAAGCAGATCTTCAGTTCCCAAAAGGAAAGAAACCGTTGAGGGCTCTTAACTAATGACTTGATTCTGTAAGTTCTGTAGCTGATGCTGTGTAGGATACAGAGTCAAGGAGAGGGGGAGGGAAGGCTAAGCACAGGGCTCTCCATGGTAGTGACGATGAAGAGAACAGAGTCCTGCCACCTGCCAGGTGGGTTTTCAAATATATGCTTAATAGATTTCACTATTTCAAAAAAACCTCAGTGAGATAATTACCTAAATTATTTAACAGAAAGTGTTCTAAATCACTAGTTATTAGCAGTAGGGCTAAGATAGTAACAAGAGCCCTGGTGGCAATAGAAGCATTGAACTTTCTACACAGAAACATGGTACATACACACAGTCTTAGGTACAGTTTCAGGGGCATCTTTCTGTGGAGACTGTAAAGGCCACGGCAATCTGAATCTAGAGAACTGGGCAAACGGACTATATTCTGCTGAGAGAACCATGCTTTTTAAGTACTACTAGAGAACTGGAGTGGCTTGTGAGGGGCAAGGATGCCAGGTTTATACTTTTCAGACGTCCCTTAACTAGAACAAATTGTCATAGTTCCTGCTAACCAGTAGTTAAGAAGACTGGTGGGCAGGTAGGATTTTATCCTTTTAACTACAGAAAACCATTAAATATTGAGGTGATAAGTGGAATGTATAAATAGAAATAGATAAAAAGTTCTGTTAACTCTAATACTAGGATTTGTACTACGATATATGTTCATTTTTATATGCCTTTTAAGAATTTGATAGCTAACTGAGGCTGTGAAGAAGAAATATATTAAAAATATTTAAAGTCTCCTGTTAAACTCTTGATTTATCTCAGAAAAGAAGAAAAGGGGTAAGAAAGAAGATGAATAATCCTTGATAATAAAGATTTTTGTACTAAAACCAATACTCATATTGTTATTCAGGTATTGTTTCTGAATGCCAGCAAGAGAGATCTCAGCTGAAGAACAGGGAGCTGGCTATGAAAAAGTTACGTGCAAGGCTATACAGCCTGCATCTAGAGGAGGAAACTGCAAAAAGATATAATGCTAGAAAGATCCAGGTAAGAATGGGTTTCAGAAACGGGTAGTGTAGTTTTTACATTAGTACTGTTCTTGTTTGTATTATAGGGCAGTACCCATGGAGAGCTTTACCTGTTTTCTATAGTCAAAGGTGTTTGTCTTAGCTTTGTCAGAGTGGACCACGTCCCTACTCAGCTTCTAGTCCTTTGAGCTTTTGGAAGCAGGAATACTGGAACCTAGTGTTTTGTATTTGATTTTATGCCATACACACAGTCCTTCCATGACTTCTTTAGCATGACCACCCATCACCTTATCACCACTCCGGGATAATGAACTCCCAGAGATTACATACACATAAAATGTGCACATAAATGTGCTGCTTCTGCTGTTTCAATATCACCCATTTGCCAGACTCCGTCATTATGTCATCAGTATTTTGCTGATGGGAAATGAAAGTTTAGACTTAAGCCATCATGCATTGAAGAGGCAGAGGCAGGACCCAGGCACTGTGTCTGTACAGTCCGCCTCTGTTCTCTGTGCCATTAATCAGGGACATAGACTTGGTTCTTGCGTTGCTGTAGGCCTCCTGGATCCTCATTCATCTCATCTTTCTCTCTCTTTCTCCCTATTTTTTAGGTTGGAACAAAAGGAAGATCAGAGAAAATAAGAACCTACAACTTTCCACAGAACAGGGTCACAGACCACAGAATAAACAAATCACTACATGACCTTGAGAGCTTCATGCAAGGAGACTGTCTTCTGGATAGCATGATACAGTCACTGAAGGACTATGCGGATTATGAATCTCTAGTAGAAATGATTTCCAGAAAAGACTAAGCTATTGTATAAAGCTATTTTTTTATATAGACTAGGAAAATCCTAGAGTGAATCCTTGTGTGCAAGTACTTAACCGGTATTCTTGAGGAATGTAAGTTAACAGTTTCTCGGACTCTTCTCTATAAAAAATTAGACACAATACTAAGCAGAAATATCTATGTTTTTATGATATAAAGAGGCAGAATCTGATAGTGAAATTAACAAGCAATAAAAGTCAGGTACACTGGGACTGGGAAGGAATGGCCTACATGAAGTTCCTAGAGTTCCAGAGTCAGGTCTCTTGCAGGGCATGGTGTAGCCCACTCAGTGGTGCAAAAGTTCTGGACTGCCCTGCAGCTGGGAACGTGGGCCTTGCAAACAGAGTACCTCAAGCTCATGGGGCCTGGTAAGCAGAAAGCCTCTTGTTAAAATGTGAACAAAATTTCCCGAATAATAAGCCTTGGTGGGCTCCTGTATCAGTTCCCCAGAGAAACAGAACCGAGAGGATGTAGGATGCATCCACAGAGATGCTGTAAGGATGCCCACATAGAGCACTCTGTGTCCAAGATCCACAGTATGAATCAGCTGGGAGGAGACCAAGAAGAGGCGATGGTTCACTTCACTTCAGAGGGAGTTTGCTGGGGAATGTTCTCTTGTTTGGAGGAGGCTGGGTTTTCTCTATTCAGGCCTTCAGCCTGGCTGAGTAAACATGCTATGTTGCCCATAAGGGAGACGTAGATTAACTGACATTTCACTGATTTCAATGTCAGCGCCATCCAAAACTTGAGAAGATCTAAAGTAATGTTACCAAATACACTGGTAACAGCAAGCCAGATCTGTGAAATAGACAAATGGTTTCTTTCCAAGAGTACCCCTAGAGACTGTACCATGGAAGAGGAGAAATGAAATGTCCTGCCCTGCTTACAGTGTTTCTCCACCACCTGCTGCCGACAAGCTTCACAAACTAACCACAAAGAAAGGTACAGGCTGCCGTAGTTTCAATGTCTCCTTCAAAACCCAGGTGTTGCCAGTGTGATATGAAGTATGGCAGCTTCAGAACTAAGGTTTTAATAGTCCTTTCTGAATGGGGCTAAAGTCTTAACTGTCAAACACCCAGAGCCACTGCCCCTTTTCAATAATGTTTTCATACATTTAGTGTCTGAAATAAATCGCAAACAAGACATTTCACTCTCACACATATCAACTGGCACTACTTAATCATATATCAGTCATCACACATCAAAATTCATGTTAAATCTCAAATACTTAAAACTAATAGTTGAGATTTCTCTGCTTCTTCCCCAGATGTGTTGGAGCTAATTTCCTCAAACTAAGATCTAACTATGTGCATAATCCAGTGGGTTTACCCTTAAGAGACCCCTGATCCTGATTTTCAAGACATTGCACTGGATTTTTATCTATGAAGATCAAACTAGATATTTTGGTACTATGTGAGTTGTTTGGACATTAACACTTAAGACTTGGCCAGTTTACCCATACCTGTTTGGGTGGAAGTGTCACCCAGCCCCTGGCATCCATATACCCAAAGAGTCTGGAATGTTTGGGTGGAAGTTCCATCCCAACCCTCCTCCCCTGAGAGTTGCCTCAGTCCAGATTCTAAACCAAGCCAAACGATGACCCCACCCCAGAGATGTTCAAGACCACTCCCACCCCAAGAACAAACTGGTCTTTTCCCATTTTCTTTCTGGATGAGCCATCCAGGAGCGTTGGTTATTCATTAAATCTTGGCTTTTTCTAAATTGGTTTGATTTGGTCTGATTTGGATTATTGTTTCGGTGGAAAGGTTTATCAGAGTACAGAAACTTTTCAATTCCGTTTCTTATGACTTAGTACTCTTGTTGCAAAAAAATCCTATTGAAATGGGGAAGGTTTGACTGTTCCTTGCCACTAGGATTTAGGAGCCTCTAGCCTAGATAATAAAGAAATTATGAGGCACTTTCCCAGATTTTCTAGAATCAGCTATAGTCTTAAGTTTTTAGGAACAATTAGAATGTGCTTCTCTTAAATCAATTATGTATAAATATATATACATATATACAATTATATTTCAGTACACTTACTTTATACTGAGGACTTAGTGTCTCTCTCTACTGGAAAGTGAGCAGTACAAAACCATTAATGATAGGCAAGGGTTTTCAAGATGTCTACAGTATTTAATACAGAAGCCAGGTAACGTGAACAGAATCCTTCCCTTCTAATCTCATGGAAGGTACTTTACCTTTAAAAATACTTCTTAAATCTGCCTTTCATATGTATGGGTATTTTTCCTGCATGTGTGTCTGTACACGATGTATCTTCAGTACCCGTGGATGCCAGATTAAGGTATCTGATCCCCTGGGATTGTAGTTCCAGTTAGTTGTGAACAGCCAGTGGGTGTTAGGAATTGAACCCAGGTTCTCTGAAAAAGCAGCAGTACTAATTGTATTTTTAGGACAGGGTCATTCATAGTCCTTGCATGATTGATGCAAATGTTCGTTAGACAGCTGTGATGATGATACTACAACATGCTTATTTTTTGAAACAGGAAATTTTTGTTTTTTCAAGACAGGGTTTCTCTTTGTAGCCTTGGCTGTCCTGGAACTCACTTTGTAGAACAGGCTCGCCTGAACTCACAGAGATCCACCTGTCTGTCTCCAGAGTGCTTCCAGTAAAGGTGTGCGCCACCACTGCCTGACCTTGGACTCCGGAAGTCTTGCCTAAAGGAACTGGGTTCTTTTTTTTGCTTTTTCACCTGAGTTCCTCAAGAATACCTCCCCCTAGTCCTGGAGGAATCAAAAGTCCATGCACTCTCTTGACTAGCTCTGAAATCCTACTAATTACAGGGAAATTTGACTTAGACTTCTAAGCACAATCATTATAAGTGAAAACAAGGCTAAGATTATTTAAGAATGGCAAGCCAATGCAACCTTTTTCTTTCCCTGCCAGCATTTTCAGAGGTCTGCTGCCCCTGGAGCCCACATCCATTACTGTGCACACCATCCACCAACGCTTTGTACTCAGTTCGCACTTCTCCCTGAGTGGAGATTTACACAACCCTTTCTCTTGTACAGCATTTTTAAAAAAATGTTTTTTCTTTTTCATGACATGGTCTTTCTGTGTAGCCCTGGAACTCAATTTTCTGCCTCCCAATTGCTTGGATTAAAGGTGTGTGCCACCATACCCCATCAGACAGCATTTTAACATTCATTTAGCAAATTAGCTGAGATCCCTATGCAGTGCGTTCAAAAGAAATATATAAGTTCACCCGGAAATCTACAGCAGACCCCAGATCTAGCTTCTCCCTTTCCGATTCCCTTGCTTGGTGAGCTGCAGGCACTTTTTAGGCAGTGCTTTGCAAGGTCGGTGCAAAGACTCAAACTTAGCTGACCATTCAAAATTCTCAACCCACGACGTCACTATTTTCAGTTCTTTTGCCACTTGCTTTAGTATCTATTTTAATTTACTGAAAATTTTGATTGCCAGTATCATTCTCATTAGTACAAAAACTTCCAGAAAGACTTCTGTCGTTCCATCCATTATAGAGGCTCAGTTCTCAAGTACAAAACAGAAAATGCTGCCAAGATTTTGGTAAGCATTATAACTACTTTTATGCAACATTTCAAATGTCAAAAGCCAGAAAACTAGGAATAAACAACGAATTTAGATAAAAACTCATCCACGCAGCACGTGTGTGACTCAGCCTAGTCTTGGCCCCGCCTTCCTCAGGAGCTGTCAGTGACAGCAAGGAACCTTAACTGAAAGTCAAATAATCTCGCAGAAAAGCAAGGGGGAAGTGGCAAGTGGTGGGGGTGGGCGTTTCACCGGGCGAGCATCCTGTAGCTTTAGGACGCCATATTCTGAAACCGAGTCCGGTGTTGTCACAAATTCAAGGTGTGCGATGCCCAGCATCACTAGCGGCGCCCTCCTGTTCGCTATCAGACTTAACAATTAACACATTTGCTCCCACCCTTGCTACAAAAATATACACCTAGCCAGGGCTCCTCCAGCCCCCAAAAGTGTGGAGTTTGACTTATTTGGGGAAACAGGTGTGCTGTCTTGCGCTTAACCTAGGAGGAAAAGAAAAAAAAAAACAGAAAGGCGAAAACAACATCGTAAGGATTCCCCGTGGCAGAGAACCCAAAAGAATGCTGCGGCCAGGACTGGAGATCAGGCTGCGCCCTCAGCCCCCGGGAGGCGCGTAGCCCAAGCTAGGCCGGGGTGCCTCTGCGCGCCATCCCGAGGGCAAGGGCGGTCCTCCGGTAGCCATCTGTCCCGCCCCGCCCGGAGGGACCCGCCGGGCCCCTAGTGCGCAAGCGCCGACCCGCCAAGTCCGCAGCGCGGCCGGCAGGCAGGGCGCAAGCGCGGAAGCTCCAGGCAAGGGGCGGAGCCAATTTAGGAGGGAGAGTGGAGCGCGCCTAAATCCTAGAGAGGCGGGTCCGGAGCCGGAGGGGAAGGCCCTGCTTTCTGGGAGGTCTGCGCTTCGGGCGGCGAGCTTTGCCGCTCGCCGAGCTCGCGCTTAACGAGACGATGGAGGAGGACATGGTCCCCGCCTGTGCCCATCTCAGACCTGCAGGCAGAAGTCGCAGCTGTCCGCAGGACACGAGGACTCGCGGGAAGCCGGTTCGCGGGACAGCGGGGGGGAGGGCAGCACGGCGGGTCTGCGCAGGCGCCCCGCCTTCGCAGGCCACGCCCCCAGCCGCCTTGGCACGCCCTCCGCCTCTTCGGGGAGGCGCGGAGTCGGGCGGTGGGCGGGACCCTGGCTCCGCGGCTGGCTCCGCCCCCGCGGCTTCCTATTGGGCGAGCGAGGGCGTCCCTCTCACACCGCCTTCGTATTGGCGCGCGCGTGCGGACGCCGCGCCCCATTGGTCTGTTCTGATTTGGGCACCAAATTCAAAGATTTTAAAAGTACCAGCTGGCGCCTTTTAAGAGCTACAGCTCGGCGCAGCGGCCTGTCGCCTCTTTCCTGTGGTCGCCGCCACTTCACCTGCGTCGGAGCCCGCGCCCTCCGGCATGAGCCGGCGCGTTTGCAGCGGTCTGCCCCGGCCGTCCTCCTGCCCCTGCGGCCTCGGCTCGCGGACGGTCCCGGACGGTGAGTGTGGCGGGCATCGTAGGGACGGGTTCCCCGCTCTGTGGCTGCAGCCTCATGACCGGGTGCATGTGCAGATCATGGGGTCCCGGGCCTCGGGCGGCCTCCCGGGCCAGGGGAGGAGAGTCGCCTGGTGCAGAGGGGGGACAGGTGTGTGACTGGCACGGGGTCCCACCAACCCATCCCATCCAGGTGTCCCGCCGTGGGGCCGTGCAGGTGGTGGCAGCTGCGCGCGGGATTCCACCCCAACCCCTGCATGGGCGCCAAAAGCCCCCTCCCCTCCCCCTCTCCTGCCCGAACTGTGACAGGGCTTTGGACTTCCAGACTTGCCAGAGGCCCCATCTCCAGCCCCCTAAATCCCCTGTTCATAGTTGTTTAGCTAGCTCCACTTCCTCAGTTTCCCAAACTCTTCTCCCTCTGCGTCCTGGCCGGAGAGCGCGGGAGATTGCGCTCGCGCTTATCTCCCGCCCTCCCTCCTCGTGCACCGCGCCCTCGGGGCAGCTCCCACCACCGACCCCCTCAGCATTTCTAGGGGCTCCTTCCCTGCTCCCGCCAAATGTAGAGACCCCCTTCTGTCCACCCTACCAAACTCAATGGGAAAATCAATGGGAAAAGATCTATTTTCTTCTCTTTTTTCCCCCCTCTTCTCTGAGTAAGTCTTAAGACCTGGAGTCCTCGGGGGAGGGTTTTGAAAAGGGCTTCCCCCGCCAAAAAAAAAAAAATAAAAAACATGAATTTGCCTCTTATTTAGTTGATGGTGAGAATAGAAGATTTATTTTTTTACCCCCTGTGGATTGAGAATTTAATGGTCATTTGTTTCAAAGCCTGGATGAGAGTTGAGCAAACTCAGTTGCATATAAATATAACATATATTAATTCTATATAATCTTTGTTGCCTCACAATGAAAGACAGATGGATGTATTTTACCCTAGAAATTTTTGAAGCCGACGGCAAAAAACAATTCTTTGATAATCTTCCTGCATCAGAAACGGAATTAGGTCTTTAGAGGTAGAAACTGGTGGATTAGCGCGTTGTGTTTGCAAAAGATCTTGAATCCTAAGTCAACCTTAAATGTCGGAAATGTAAAAGTTTTACGGTGGAATTCTTTTGCTCAGCTTTCCTCCCCAGGAAATACGTGCTGCCTCCTAGTTCCCTCCCTAACTTGGTTTACAGCTTTGAAGACATTTTTTAAAAATTACTTTTGTCCACTTACATATTTTTCCAAGTAGACTTAAAGGTTTTTTTCCTGTGAATTCTACTTTTGGTCACCTTTCGTCAGGTTTAAGCAGAGAAGTGAGGGGCTTGACCTTGGCCACATGGTTGGACTGAGACTGAAACTTACTTAACAGATGGAAGAACTAGAGAGTTTAATGCCAGTTTTAATTAGTGTTTGATATGGAATGTAAAGTCACTATTGATGCGAAGGAAAGGCCAGGCTTGGTGCACTTTTGTAACTCTCAAACTGGCCCCCTCCCCCACCCCACGGACTGGACTGGGGAGGAATAAAGTTCTAAACAGTGAAACATGAGTTTTATCTGTAGGTTCGTTTTAAGGAAAACCAAAAATCTCCTAATAGAATAAGCTGGTTGGAACGTTCACCAGAGATCTTTCTCATTTGAAATTTTGCTTTCTAAATTTTTACTTGTGTGGAATTGATGTTAACAATGGAGGAAATGTGAGGGAGGTTGGCTCAATGTGGGTGACTGACGCTCTTGAGTAATAGTTTTCCTCCCCATTTTGTGGATGGGAAAACTAAGGCTTTCGAGTTAATTTTTTGTCGTTTTCTCCCAGCTGGGTAAATAGTATTCTATATGATAACTGCTGGAGTCTTCAACCACAGGATATTTTCTTTTATTCTACTTAATAATACATATCTTGTGCATCAGTTAATTGGGGTCATTTGCCTGCATTTCTACCACAGCCTTGCGCCCTAGAGCCACTGGGATTCTTGTAAACACTTGTAGCCTTGATTTCATATACTTCCTGCAATTCACCATTGCCGGTGACCTAAGACCTTGTCAAATTTGGAGCCAAATTTCTTTGTGTTTAGAAAAATACAAAGGTTTTGTCTGCATGTCTCTAAAAAAGATCTATCATTAAATGAGTATCAGATGGATAAAATGACAGTACTACTAGACACGTGCCCCGTATATTGTTTGATTGGGGGGTATGGAATCAGATAACCTGCTTTTTTTATGTGTGATCAATTGATGACATAAACAGAATACAAAGTACTTCCGGTTGTTTAGGAGCTCTTAGCTTGATCTTTGGAAAGTTCTTCATCCAAGATGGATTTATATATAATATATATAATGCATTCATTTTAGATTTTTGTTTTCAGATACTTTCTCCAATTTAGAAAACAAAAAATAAAGGGACTCCTGTAGTCTGGAAAAGTTTTTTAAAAACTGGTTAAAAAAATGAAGTGTGGCCAGCATGTGAAATACAGTCCCAAGCCAGCTGGAAAAGCTCCTAAGAGCAAAACTTAGAACAGTCTGAGCCAAGAGAAGCCTCCCTGGACTAGGTTTGATGCCAGAGTTGTTCACTGAGGTGTTCTTGCTCCCGCCAGTCCTGGCTCAGATGAGGAAATGCATTAGAGAAATCTCAGTTCTGAGACATTGACTGAGGAAGCCAGAGCTGAAGGTAAATGTGCTGTCTCACCAGCTTGCCACCTGTGCCCCACCACCAGAACCTACATAAAGAGAGAAGAAAACCAGCTTCATGGTCTCCCTCTGACCACAGGTGCCTCGTGTCGAATGCATACCCTCACAAAAACATGGAGGGTGAGAGGAAGCCTACAGAAATAGCGATAGCTAGATGGAATGTGGTGGCCTGGAACGGGGAGAAGAGCTCAAGTCCCATGTAACCAGGGGCTTTGGTTAATATTCTGCTGGTTGGGACATGCGTGCCATGGTAATGCAACATGTCCATTGCTGTTGCTGGGTACATAAGGGCGCTGATCCTTGGTGTGAAACCCTGGGGTCAGGCCCATCAAGGAGTAGGGGAACATGTTAGCCCCAAAGTGATTTATATTCTGTTTCTTGTGTTCTTTTCATAGGTCGTAAAGAAGAAAGCCCTGCTCTTTGTGTTAAAATGAAGTGTTTTAATTGTGACCCCGATCTTTCTGAGCTTGAAGTGGTGAAGCCTGACAGTGAGCGGCAAGGTTCCTACAGCCCCGTGTGTGTGGAGCCTTCCTGTAAGGACTGCTTTAGAAACCAGGAAAGGGTATCTTTCATCGAGTCACCAATTGTGGGACATGATAACAACAAGGAAAATCAGCGGGTACAAAAAATACTCAACAGTTCTAGTGAAATAGAAGAAGCGCTAGAGACCAGCCAACTGTATGAAGATAGCGGCTATGCGTCATTTACCCTTCAGAGTGAACATGAGGATGGCATCCTTATTCTGGAGAATTTCAGAAACAGTACGCAGCCCTGCTTGCTGCCATCCCAGAGCCCAGACCAGTATCCCAGTAAGAACCTGCTGCCTGTCCTGCATTTTGAAAGAATGGTTTGCTCAACATTAAAAAAGAATTCCAAGAGGAACCCTAAAGTGGATCGAGAAATGCTGAAGGAAGTTATTGCCAGTGGAAACTTTAGACTGCAAAATATAATTGGCAAGAAAATGGGCCTGGAACATCTAGATATCCTTACTGAGCTCTCCCGGAGGGGATTTAAACACCTTTTAGCTAATATTTTGACGAAGCTCAGCGGCATGGACTTAATAAAGTGAGTGTTGCACACTGTATGTTAGATAACACGGAACCCACTTGTGCAGACAAGTGTAAAGCGGCCTTAACAGAGCTGGTCATGTTTGTTGGGTGGCATTTGAAATGAAAGAAAGCTTATGGAAATCTACATCTAGTCTGGTCACTTGGAATTTTGTAGTCTTGCTATTAGAAGGCTGTGTTCTGTACCGGGTGATCTGGTGTCTGAAGTGAAACAGGGTAGATGTGTTGGTTTCTATCGTTGGCTGGTTTCTGTAATCCACATTGTGGAGTGTGCCTTGTCAGTTAATATAGTGTTACAAGTGGCCAGGAGTTCTCTTATCAAATAGCTACGGTGGAGGTGTGCACACTGCTGGTTTGAAATTGTTTCTCTGGACAGATACAAAAAAAAAATTAGATGTCACGGAAGCTTGATGGAGCTTTTAAAACATTTTGGCCCTCTGGTAGTCTGGTTAAGCCTAGTACCCGGGCCTGGTCATCTAAGCAGTTTTGATGTCTAGTTGGGTGAGTGAAGCTCGCGCTGTGCTGTGTTCTTGGTTCATCTTCGCATCTTTGTCTCCTTCCCTTCTAGCTTGTCTAAAGTGAGCAGAATTTGGAAGAAGATCGTAGAGAACGATAAAGGAGCCTCCCAGCTGTACAGCAGAGCCTTGCAGAGAGTCCTGGTAAGTTCAGTGCCATTGCTCTATATCTGGGTGGTGGCTGAGGCACATGCCTTTAATTCCAGCCTTTGGGAAGCAGAGTTGGGTAGATCTTCTAGTTCAAGGACAGCCTGGACTAAAAGACTTTTGTAACTCCCTTAAATTCATAAAGCAGCACTTCAGCCTCCCGGGCAGGGGCTGGAGAGGAAGAGGAAGGGTTTGAGAGGCCGGCGATGTGCAGGTCTTCCATAGAGATCATTGCACTTCGGTTACACTTCCATAACCTGGAAAAGCTGTTCCGTGCGGACTGATTTCAAAATGAGGGCTATGTGTTAGCTTGGTCAGTTACAAGAAGAAATGAATTGTTGCCATACTGGAGTGTCTTGCTGTATAGATCAGTGGTTCTCAACCATCCTCATGCTGCGGCCTTTACTACCTCATGGTGTGGTGACCCCTCACCATGAAATTCATTTTGTTGCTGCTTCGTAACTAATTTTGCTACTGGTATGAGTAGTAATGTAAATATTTGATCTGCAACCCCTGTGAAAGGGTCATTAGACTCCTCCCCAAAAGTGTCGCAGCCCGCAGGTTGGTAAACACTGCTGGTACAGAGAAAGTTTAATTTTCTGAAGTGATTGGTGATTGTCGTAGTTATACTGATCAGTATGTGATTGGATGTGTTTGGGCAACAAATGCTACTTAGACTTAACCAGGTGACTTTAGACAAGGGATACTTAAATTCTGTGCTCAGTTTCTTTATTGGTAATGGAAATCTGTTTCAAAGGGTTACCTTAAATCTGCTGCTATGGTAGGGTGGTGGCTAATGTCTGTAATCCGGGAATTTGGGGGGCTTGAAAAGATTGAGAACTGGAGCTACATTGTGACCTCTTCTCTTTTTACCTGAACTAACTGCATGTTTGGTGACTGACTACTGCCACCTACTGGTAGTGGGGAGAATGACCTTATGCTCTGAGCAGAGCTTTGGTCTTGGTTAAAGTCACCTTGATCCCTCATAGGCTTATCTTAATTGGCACTTTCGTGAGTTTAAAATCTCCTATTAAACCCCTTTTCAAACAGGAAACCAATAAGTTGTCACTGCACACTTCAACCAGAGGGTACGTAGTGAGCAGAACGGCACTGACCTCTGTCCAGAAGTCATCGACTTGGGCTCCTACCAAAAAAGATGCTCAAGCCAAGTTCCCTAGGCAGCGTGATCAGAAGGGTTCTGCCTACAGCCGGTACAGTGAGTTCCTTGAGGTAACTATCTAATCGGTGTAATACAACTAGGGGCACTTACTGTTAAAGGGAGCTAACGTTAAGAAGTAGGGTTCCAAAGTACATGGTATCTAGTGTTTGCCACCCAATTTAATTAAGTGATAATGTTCTTTCAGTTTCGAGTAAGAAGCATTGGGGCAGTTATTGAAGAGGTCGTGTCTTCTGTCCTCCTTGTTCAAACTATTCCATACTACATTTTGTAGTGAATGCTGTCATTAGAACAGGTGGACAAAAGGGCCTTTCAGAAGGGCAGTTTGCTGTAACTCCTGAACTGTTGGGTGGTAGATACTAAAATGTCCCTGTACATATTTATCTGTATATTGGAGGCATGACTGCCCTTCCTGGTTTAGTTACTAAAATTTGTTAAAATACATGTGTGGATTTGTTTTCTTCTAGGTGGGCAAGACATTAAAAAACAATGAAAGCCTCAAAGCCTGTGTTCGCTGTAATTTCCCTGCCAAGTATGACCACTATTTAGAGCGAGCAACCTGCAAACGGGAAAGCTGTGGATTCGACTATTGTACAAAATGTCTGTGTGATTATCATACCAACACCAAAGACTGTTCAAATAGCAAACTCCTCAAAGCCAGCTGTAAAGTGACGGGCCCTTTGCCTGGAACAAAAAAGAGTAAAAAAAACTTACAAAGATTGTGACCCTTAGTAAATCAATTGCAGGTGACCTTAAGGTCACCTTTTAAAGAAATGTGAGCTTTTAATTTGAGAAGGTAAAAATAATGTCTAGAACCTTTATGCCCCTTGAGGAATAGAGGACATACAGCCTCTTAAAACAATACAGTTTGATATGAAAAAATTAAAATCCATACAAATGCAAAAGATTCATATCTTTTAAGAAAAGAAACTGGATATCTATTTGTAGTTAGATGGTAAAATAAAATCAATTCATTGGATTTTATGGCAGGTGAAGGCTGTAATTTTATGGAGTCTTTAAAACGATGTGGTTCAGTGTTGGCATCTGTGATGCTTTACCAATTGTTCTTGTCAGCTTGAGTCTGCATTTAAATGTCTGTCTTTGTCAGTGTGAGCCTTTGTCAGTGTTTCAAGTATCTGTTGTAACTTGTTTGCTTTATTTCCGCTCTGTTTTTTAATGTTTTTTATACCTGTAAATATTTCTGTTTTTACGTGCCAAAGAAAATAAATATACATAACTTAATTTTGTTTTGTTATAAATAAAATTGTTATAAGTTCAATGACGCATGCTGTTTTTTATGAACTTGTTAGCACTGGAAAGGAGCGCATTGAGCTGTGAAAGGGATTTCTCTCCTAGTGGCGGATCTATCTAGTGAGTCCTGTAGACCTGTAGATAGACACCTGTAGATGCTGCAGCTCCTTCAACATTGAAGTATGATGGGGGAGGGTCACTTTCCATGTCAAGACCAGCACATCAGAGTAGTGGGCAATTGCTTGATTTTACTTTCTGGTTTTTGTTGGTTTATCCAACAAAAATTTGTTCTAGGTAACCTGCAGTTGCCAGTGTAGCCATCTTGTCTTGCATTAGCTTATGTTCATCATGAGCAATCAGTCTCCCCACTCCTTCAGGTTTAATAACTTGATGCATACAGTGATCCTAGTGAGTGTTTGCTTCATGCAGGACTGGAAATCCGTCCCTCAGTGCTTTCCTGGCTTTGGGGATTGCTGATGAGCAAATTAGGGTTGGTTCTTGTTTTTAGGGTTTTGTGGTTTTTTTTTTTTTAATTGTTAGTTTGGTTTGATTTTGTTTGTTTTTGGTTTTCGAGGCAGGATTTCTCTATGTAGCTCTGGCTGTCTTGGAAATCACTCTGTAGACCAGGCTGACCTGACTTCAAGTCATTTCTAATGGGATTACCTATGGAAATAACTTGGTACCTGAAACTCAGTATTATTCTGTACTATTGATACTTTAAGCATGAGCAGGGCTTTTTTTTGTTGTTGTTGATATATTTTATATTTTGGTAATTTTGATTTCTAAATGTCTCCTGAAGCTGGTGGTCTATTTCCCTCCCGTAGGTTTGAGGAGTTTTTACAGTTGCATTAAATAGGTTTTCTGCATCATTGGTCTGCCTCAGCCTTTCAACAACACTGGGTCTCGGGTTTGGTTTCTTAGTTAGATCAAAGATGGGATAATTGCTTTCCTCACCACTTAATGCTGCCTAATTCCTGGGTCTGTAATTCCTGCTACTCATCAGCTTGGTCTCACCTGTTGGAGGAGTCTTAGGGCTCCTGTTGCTATTGAAACACCAGAGCCAAAGACAACTTGGAAGAGAAAGTTAATCGGTTCATCAAAAGCAGGTGTAAGAAGGTATAAGAGTTTAATTTGCATTTCTCTGATGACTACGGATGAACATGTCCTTAAGTGTCTTTTTTGTTTTGGGGGGTTTTTTTGTTTGTTTGTTTTTCGAGACAGGGTTTCTCTGTGGCTTTGGAGCCTGTCCTGGAACTAGCTCTGTAGACCAGGCTGGTCTCGAACTCACAGACATCCGCCTGCCTCTGCCTCCTGAGTGCTGGGATTAAAGGCGTGTGCCACCACTGCCTGGCTTTAAGTGTCTTTTTTTAGATTCCTCTGTTGAGGGTTCTCTGTTTAGGTCTGTACTCCATTTTCTTTATTGGATTATTTGTTCTTTTGATGGCCAATTTCTTGCCAAGATCAAAAACACTAATGACAACTTATGCTGGAGAGGCTGTGGGGAAATCGGAACACTCCTGCATTGCTGGTGGGAATGCAAGCTGGTGCAACCCCTTTGGATGTCAGTGTGGCGATTTCTCAGAAAATTAGGAAACAACCTTCCTCAAGACCTACTTTTGGGTATATATCCAAAGGATGCTCAATCATGCCACAAGGACATGTGCTCAACTATGTTCATAACAGCATTGTCATAGCCAGAACCTGGAAACAACCTAAATGCCCTTCGACCGAAGAATGGATAAGGAAAATGTACATTTCCACAATGGAGTACTACAGAGCAGAAAAAAATAACGACACCTTGAATTTTACAGGAAAACGGAGGGAGGAAACATTTTGAGTGAGGTATCCCAGACAGGCAATTATCACATGTACTCACGCATAAGTGGTTTTTAAACATAAAAAAAAAATCAGCCTACAAATCACAATTGCAGAAAACTTTAACAATGAGGACACTAAGAGAGACATACATAGATCTAATCTACATGGGAAGTAGAAAAAGATAAGATCTCCTGAGTAAATTGGGAGCGTGGGGATCTTGAGGGAGAGATGGAGGGGAGAGGCAGGGAGGGGAGCTGAGAAAAATGTAGAGCTCAAATAAAAATCAATAAATATAAAAAGAAAACAAAGCAGACAGGCCAGGAACCTGGAGGCTGGAGCTGATGCAGAGGCCATGGAGGAGTGTTGCTCACTGGCTTGCTCAGCCTGCTTTTTTACAGAATATGAGAACAGCCCAGGGATGGCACCATCCTCATCAATCACTAAGAAAATGCTCCACAGGCTTGCCTACATCCCAATCATACACAGGCATTTTCTGTCTTCTAAGTCAGCAGTTCACCCTGGGGTCAGGATACCCTGGGAGGGCCAAACTACCCTTTCCTGAGTCATATATCAGATATTTACATTACAATTCAACTAGCAAAATTACAGTTGGTCTCTAGTATGATTCTTTTTGGGGGATAGTTAGAATCTCCCCTTAGTTACCAAAACTTCTATCCCGTCATTTGAGGGAAGCCTCTAATTTAGTTTTTGAAGAAAATTTCAGCACTCGGGAGGCAGAGGCAGGCGGATCTCTGTGAGTTCGAGACCAGCCTGGTCTACAAGAGCTAGTTCCAGGACAGGCTCCAAAGCCACAGAGAAACCCTGTCTTGAAAAAAAAAAAAAAAAAAAAAAAAAAAAAAAAAAAAAAAACAAACAAACAAACAAAAAAAAATTTCAATATGTCTATGTTACTTACTTCATTCTGTCTTTAATTGGACACAGGTTATCTGGGAAGAGGAAATCCCCCTCCCCTCCTCCCCACTGAGAAAATGCCTCCATAAAATTGGCCTGTGGACACATCTGTGGAGAAGCATTTTCTTGATTACTGAGTGATGAAGGCCCAGTCCACTGTCGTTGGTGACACCCTGTATGCGCGTCTCCTGGGTGTATAAAACAGCAAGCTGAGCGAGCCACAGAGCAAACTACTATTTCTGCAGGGTCTCGGCTTCAGTTCCCGTACCCAGCTCCTACCTTCCTGCTCTGACTTCCCCTTCATGAGAGAGGACCACTGTCAACTATGAGCTGAAACAAACCCTTTCCTCCTCAAATTATTTTTGGTTGTGGGGTTTCATCGCAGATCCGAGAGTAGCTTAGGCGCAGATCGGAGAGTAGCTTAGGTGGCTGCTTTTCAAGGACATATCAAGGTATTTTCCAAATCGGCACCATCTTCTGAAGAAATGTACAAGAGTCCCATTTATTTGTCAACACTACTATACTCTGTAGTTTTTGCCACTGTACTGGCTGGGATATATAAGTAGCTCCTTCCTATAAGGCTCTTTTTGTATCCGATGATGGATGATTAGCATCTTTTCATGTTGCTTGGCGTCATCTTTCTTGGTGAAGTGAGAACTTAAATGATTTATCTTTGCATTGCTTCCCTGCTAACTTTGGGGGTTGTTTCGCTATATATTTTTATTGTTTTGTTTTCTGAGACAGGGTTTCTCTGTAGCTTTGGAGCCTGTCCTGGAACTCACTCTGTAAACCAGGCTGGCCTTGAACTCACAGAGATCTGGCTGTCTCTGCCTCTGAGTGCTGGGATTAAAAAGGTGTGCCACCACTACCTGGAGGGGTGGGGTGGGGTGGGGTGGTATATATTCCTGATCAAATTCTTTACACACCTGTGTCTTATCTCTCAATTTGCTAGCACCTTAGAGGAAATGTTTTAACTTTTTAAAAATTGTTCTGAATGATGTTCCTTTTAGAGATCGTGCATTTCTTGCTGCATCTGAGAAATGTCTAGTTTGCATACACAGCAATTTCCTCCTATGTTCACTTTTAGAAGTTTTACATTATAAACTTTACATTTTTTGTATGGGTGGGTAGACGCATTCTCTAGAGTTTACAGGTGCAGCTTTGAAGACAGCTTGCGGAAGTTGGTTCTCTCCTTGTATTGTACCATGTGGGATTGGGGGATTGAACTCAGGTAGTTAGGGTTGGCAGCAAGCACCTTTACCTGCTGAGTCGTTTTGGCGATCCAGCTGTACACTTTATCATTTATGTTTGGATCTATGACTGGTCTGCAGTTTAGGATGGTGGGAGGAGTGTATTGAAATGGGTACCCATTTGTCCCAGCTCTGTTTGTTGACACATGTCCTTTGTCCACTGGCATGCCTCTTGGGTTCCACACCACTCTGCTAAGTTTTATAATCTGACAGTGGCAGCTTTTTAATCTTTTCTGGACATTTTCCAAGTTATGTCGCCTATTGTATTTCTACATAAATCTTATCCGTTTATTAGTTTTTATAGAGCACATTTGAGTGGGTTTGCGGGGACCATATTAGCATGCCGAGTACTCTAGTGGATTTATATTAAGCAAATTTGTTTCTCTTATTCCAAACTATAAACCTTTAAAGATGCCTTTTGCTTCCTGGTGTGTGTGTGTGTGTGTGTGTGTGTGTGTGTGTGTGTGTGTGTGTTATATCTTATAGGCTAAAATCGGCAGTTCAGCAGAAATGCTGGTGTTGCTTCTGTCATGTCCCCGATATTAAGGAAAACATAAAGAACAATGTTAGCTGTCATTTTTTCCCCATGAGTTGCCTCCATTTAACTGATGCTCCTCTGTGTTGACTTTTGTCAGTATTTTTTCCTTGCAAACAGGATCATGTTGGGTATGGGGGGCAAGGCTACCACAAATTAATCTTTATTTTCTAGTGTTAAACCAACCTCCATTTCCCAAGATTAAGGCCACTTGGTCATGATATTTACTATTTACACTATTGGATTACATGTGTATGTGTGTGTGCATGTGTGTATATACACGTGGGCGTGTTGAGAAGTGCTGCACTTGGGTGCATAAGAGATGTTGACTTGTAGTTTCTTACAGTGTCTGAGACAAATCCCCATTTGCAGTTTCCTGGATGTTCATGTAAAATTGGAAGGTTCCCTTCCTTTGTGGTTATCCCACAAAGCTGCCTGGATCTGGAAAAGTGTTCATGCGTGTGTTTAAATTAGATACAAGACTCTTCAGGTCTCCATTTTTATTCACTTCTCTTTGAATAAGTTTATTATTCAAGTACTTTTCCCTGGAACAATAATTACTGAATTGGTTAGCGTGGCGTGGTCAGAATGGTCCCTTTCATGCTATGGAATCTGTAAGCGTCTTTCTTTCACTGATCAGTGCAGCTGGAATTTTGCAGCATAATGTGGTCTCTACTCACTTGGATGTGCTGGGACGATGAGAGCTCCACCCCCATTTCAGCGATGCGGTAGGCACTGTACACATTTTCTTGTTCAGAGGAAGCCAGAGGGCTAGCTTACAGCTCCCGGAAGCGTCTTCTAACACCCAGTTGGCCCAACTCTTTGAATTGAACCTAGATAAAATCTAGATCACAAGATACCATAATTACATTGGAGAAAGTACACACGTGGCATTCAGAAGTGACTGGCTTGGCCAAGCAAAGTTCAAGCTAGGAGTTCAGCTTGGCAGTGCCTGCCTTACTTGGCTCCTCTGATCAAACCAGGAAGAAGCCTGTGTTCTCTAGTGTCTGTGCCTCCCCATCCAGCTAGAGCGGGAGGTAGATGAGTGTATTGTGTCGCTTTGGGATAACCTTTCACCCATTGGTACAGATTTGCTGAGGCCTTTCTCCGCATGAAGGTAGTTCCGGCTTAGCATGTAGCAGTCCTGTGTTAATTCGTGTCTCAGATGCTGGAAATGAGAGGTGAGTGTTCCATAAAATTCCGGTGTACCCATATGCATTGCTCTTTTTGTTTTGTTTGTTTGTTTGTTTTTAGTTTCTCATGACAGGGTTTCTTTGTGTAACCTTGCCTTGATCGTTCTGTAGGCCAGGCTGGCCTTGAATTCACAGAGATCCACCTGCCTCTGCCCCCTGAAAGCTGGGATTAAAAGTGGGTGCCACTGCCTTGCTCTTTTGTGGGTGTGTCTCAACCTCAGTGCTGCCCAGTTCATGTAATCAAATGCTGTCTTCACAGATTAGCCCCGAGTTCAATTTGCCACGCACCCACGCCCTTGTGGGGAGTGCATTGGCTGTTGGGTACTAGGACATGAGTAATTCCAGAACTCTTTGTAGGAAGCTTGTTATGCCTTTTCACACAACTCGAGGGCTGTAATAAACACAGACTATGTGAAAGACAATTTAACAGTTTCTCCGCTTAGAGTCCCACTCTTGACTATAAGACATTGTTGCCTTTTCCTCAACTTCTACTTCAACAGTTTGAACACGTGGCCACGAGATGGCGCTCTTCCAGCACCGTCCTGCGAATTGAATGTAGAAGAAAAAGGGATGGAAGAATATTATTGCTTTTCTATTCAATTTATGATGCCAAGATTAGAAAATCGAGTACATACATATTGCTGTTAGGATAATTGTATTTTAAACAGTTTAAACTTTTAGTTCCAGACTTCTGCTCACTGTTTGAAAGCATCGTTCCTTACAAAGTGCAGCTCTGTGCCAACCTGTGTGGAAGCGGCGTGGAGTTAGAGGACATTTGAATCACAGCTCATCCAAGTCCAAAGCGAGATGCACTATGAATGTAGCATGCGCACCAGATACTGGAGACCCGAACTAAACAAAACAAAATTATCTGGACAATTTTCATATTGACTGCTGATGGAATAACCATACATTAGATTTGCTAGGTAATTAAAAGACTATAAAGTTCACCCAAGTTACAGAGATATCTTTTCTGGCACCTTAGTGATGTGTCAAGATAGGGGACCCTCAGAGCTCAAGTTCTTTGTTTGTTTGTTTGTTTTTTTAAAGAAATCCTTTTATTTAATAGATATGTAGGTGAGAGAACATTTGCTGGGAAAAAAAATTAAAGGATCTTTACAGACCCTGGAGGCTAAATATTCACTACGCTTTGTTGATGTGAGTCTAATATGTAAAAGGTAACTTTACCTGGAACCGAATAGGAGATGTGGTCAGACACGAGGTACACACCAAAACATTCCAACTTTGCTTACATGCGTACATGTTTGTGCGTGGGAAAAGGTGACAAGAAAGAGTGCTGGGTCCCCTGGAGCTGGGGTTACAGGAAGTGTGAGCCACCTGGCATGGGTGTTGGACCTGAACTCTGTCCTATGCAAGAGCACTGGGTACTCTCAACCGCTAATCCATCTCTCTAGCGCTACAGTGCATTTGTAACTCTGTCCTATGCAAGAGCACTGGGTACTCTCAACCGCTAATCCATCTCTCTAGCGCTACAGTGCATTTGTTTTTCCCGTGCTCCCGTGACATGGTGACGGCACCTGATCCCTTGTCGTCAGAGGTCTGCGGCTTCAGCCTCTGATTGTCTCACGAATGGACACAGATTTATTTTTTAACACGAATAAGCTTCTGTTTTCATATCATAAAGAAAAAGTAATACTGACTAACTTATATTATTAACACAATGATTAAATTAGAAAATACAGGAGAAATACTCAAACAATTGTGACATAAATAGCTAGATGTAACTATAATACCAGTTTATCATGCTCAAAATGTTAATTCTTATGTATATCTTGTTATTTATGGTAGTCAAAATGAAGGAATTTCTCCCAAAAACTCTGACTTTTGTCACCAAAATAATCGTGTGTTAAACTTTCTATCATCTTTATTACTGTGTGACTGTAAACTAAAAAGCTTTTTGTCCTCAGTAGGGAGACAAGAGAAAACAGACTTACTGCCTGGATAAAAATGTTGTTACAGGATGGAGCTAATAAGCCTTTAAATACCTTCGGAGTGCTAACATAGACATTGAAAGTTACTCATCTGCCCATATTTAGAACATCTATTGAGCACCTTCTGTGTACAATGACGCCAGTTGTCTGGGTAATGTCAAATGCAGAGCCTGTGTCCGAGTTCCATCAGAGAACTCGGTTTTAAGACCTCCTGAGAGTTAGTAAGAGATGACTTAGGTGTCCTGCCACACTGGCTAAACCTTCCTAAGTAGAAATGTTTTAGTTGTGTATTAACGACTGGCTTCCTTGCTCTAGAGGGTGGATTGGAAGTGATGTCAGTGACTGGAGTTGAATATAGGACAGAGGAGGAAGGGCTGTGGTATCAGACCACTGGAGAACTGATATTCCAGACCCAAGGTGGAGGGGGAAATGTCCTTTCTCTCCAGAAACAGACTCTAAGGCCATAGATGCAGAAGCAGTATCTATGCTATCCCTATATTCTGGGGAGATGTTGCCGGGAAAAGATAGGGGATATTTTTTACTCAAAAAGAGAAATTGAGGGGAACAGTTTCTTACCATTACAAGGGATAACAACAGTTTTTCTGGAGTCCGCTGGCCCACATGAAATGAGTGTCGGCATTGCCAAGGCTGAGGACAGAGGGGAGAGAGGACCGTATGGCCCTTCCCACCCTTCTGCATTTGTCGGAGCACCAGAAATGTTTCTGTGTTGGGGACTTGATGTGCAACCCTATGCTATTGCCAGTTTGCCCCACTGGTGTTTGACTCATATAGCCTGGTAAGTGAAGAGCTGGTATCCACACGGATTCTTCCTGAAGAGCTGTCAGTATCACGAACAGAAGGGCAGTAAGGGCTGGGGGGGGGGGTTCATTTTGGAAACCCATCAGCCTTGTGAACTCCAATGGGATAAGGACGAGAACATATTTCTTTTTACCCATCCATTCCCAAGAGGCAGTGTGCTGTAGATGCAGGACCGTGTCCTTTCAATACTGACAAAAACTGTTTTACTGAGAATTATTTTTAGTAAAATTTGAAGTGTTACCTTGGTACCTCATTGCCTTTCCCTTCGGCGTTCTGGAAGCTTTGCCTGTGTAGCTAGAACTCGAGGGATCTGTGTTGTGTGAGGAGCTTGGACACACCCTTTATATTCTTAAAGGTTGTTCCTAGATTTTCCTCTCGTTTTTCTAAGTAGTCACACTTTCGAAGAGCTGAGAATGTGGGTGAACTTGCTGTTTCCTCTTCCGGTTGTAAGGAATGGTTTCTTTCCCATCCTGTTGTTCTTTGGGTTTCCACCAGAGGGCAGAAGCAACCCACCTAATCCCCAGCTTGCAGCTGTAGTCTTCACTGTTTCAGATGAGACTTTGTGGGTTTCTTTCAAAAGCTACCATTTCATCGCTCCGAGGAATTGTGGTTGAGAGTACCCAAAGCCAAGCTCAGAGTTAGAACACCGCTCTGCTCTCCATCCTTTCCGTGCCGTGGAAAATTTCTCTGGTTTTTCTCTCTGAGCAGCAGTGTCTGTGTCCTGATAAAACATGTCTTTTGGGTGGCTGCTACTGCAAGCACTTGAAGCCAAGCTTGGTGCGCAATACTCTCTATGCAAGGAAGAGTCCCTGTGGAGTTCATGGAAATGAGGGTTCTGTATTCCCTGGAAAACAGCAAAGAGTAACAAGATGCTCAATAAAGCTACTTGTTTGGGGGATCAGGCGCAGTATGAGGGTCAACTTGTATGTCTTTCTGCCCACTTTACCTTCCACCTAGAAGGTAAACTATTATTTCCCTTGTTTATTGATTTATCTCATGTTAAAAGAATGCCCAGTACATTGTAGGTTCTCAATAAATCTTAAAACAACAACAACAACAACAAAAACCCAGAAGATATCAACTCATTGCTAGACTTTTGATAGCAATGCCTTTCATAACCACAAAGATTAGCTTTGTCCCCAGCCCACAACACCACTGGGAGAAGGTGGGATGTTTAGTAGGAAGGAAGGGCT